>NW_022204170.1:0-44162 GCF_007655135.1 Punica granatum
GAGTCCCATGTTTAGATCTCCCACAGGGCGATTCCCAATCTTTGATCAACCGTAGGGCCGAGTCCCAACGTTTATATCTCCCACAGGGCCGATACCCAATCTTTAATCTACCGTAGGGTCGAGTCCCATCGTTAGGTCTCCCACAGGGCCGAGTCCCAAGCTTTGATCTTCCGTAGGGCCGAGTCGCATCGTTAGCTCTCCCACAGGGCCGAGTCCCAACCTTTGATCTACCGTAGGGCCGAGTCCCATCGTTAATTCTCCCACTAGGCCGAGTCCCAACCTTTGATCAACCGTAGGGCCGAGTCCCATCCTTATATCTCCCACAGGGCCGAGTCCCAACCTTTGATCTACCGTAGGCTCGAGTCCCATCGTTAGGTCTCCCACAGGGCCGAGTCCCAAGATTTGATCTTCCGTAGGCTCGAGTCCCATCGTTAGATCTCCCACAGGGCCGAGTCCCAACCTTTGATATTCCGTAGGGCCGAGTCCCATCGTTAGATCTCCCACAGGGCGGAGTCCCAACCTTTAATCTTCCGTAGGGTCGAGTCCCATCGTTAGGTCTCCCAAAGGGCCGAGTCCCAACCTTTGATCTTCCGTAGGACCGAGTCCCATCGTTAATTCTCCCACTGGGCCTAGTCCTAACCTTTGATCAACCGTAGGGCCGAGTCCCATCGTTATATCTCCCACAGGGCCGATTCCCAATCTTTAATCTACCGTAGGGTCGAGTCCCATCGTTAGGTCTCCCACAAGGCCGGGTCCCAAGGTTTGATCTTCCGTAGGGCCGGGTCTCATCGTTAGTTCTCCCACAGGGCCGAGTCCCAACCTTTGATCTTCCGTAGGGTCGAGTCCCATTTTTAAATCTCCCACAGGGCCGAGTCCCAACCTTTGATCAACCGTAGGGCCGAGTCCCATCGTTATATCTCCCATAGGGCCGATTCCCAATCTTTAATCTACCGTAGGGTCGAGTCCCATCGTTAGGTCTCCCACAGGGCCGAGTCCCAAGCTTTGATCTTCCGTAGGGCCGAGTCGCATCGTTAGCTCTCCCACAGGGCCGAGTCCCAACCTTTGATCTTCCGTAGGGCCGAGTCCCATCGTTAGATCTCCCCCAGGGCCGAGTCCCAACCTTTGATTTTCCGTAGGGCCGAGTCCCATCAAAAGATCTCCCACAGGGCCGAGTCCCATCGTTAGATCTCCCACATGGCCGAGTCCCAACCTTTCAGCTTCCGTAAGGTCGAGTCCCGTCGTTAGATCTCCCTTAGGGCCGAGTCCCAACCTTTGATCTTTCGTAGAGCCGAGTTCCATCGTTAGATCTCCGCCAGGGCTGAGTCCCAACCTTTGATCTTCCGTAGGGCCGAGTCCGATCGTTAGATCTCCCACAGGGCCGAGTCCCAACCTTTGATCTTCCGTAGGGCCGAGTCCCATCGTTAATGTGCGCACCCGAATTTCATCTCGTCGGGGCACGCATGCGCGTGCCTAAGCAAACGCGGCTTGGGAGTGTCCACCTTCACGGGGACGCGCGACGGACGCACGTGAGAAGGAGTCGCCACTTGCCATTTTACGACCGAAGGTCGAGGGCCGGCAAGTTACCCGGGTCTAGGGGTACAGGGTACACCTAAATGCTAAGGCAATGGTCGTGCGGAACCGAAAGTTCCGAATTCAGGGGTTCTATTACGTGCGGGCCTATATCCCGCACGCCCTTTCTGTACTCTAGCTTGCTAGGTTTGCCATTTTTGTTTATTTGCCGCGTGATTTAGGGTTGCACTCGACTCTCTCGTTTTGACACCGTAAATTCGATAAGTTGATTGAGTTGGGCCTAGAACCCGAAAGGTGAGTAGGCCTGTGTGTTCGAGGGATCGGTTCGCTATCTTGTCGTTACAGTTCATCGGACCAATACGGTCGATTCCCTGCGCGAACCGATATCACGATTATTCAAGCTTACTCATCCTTCGGTGATGATAGACCAACTTAACCAATTCGATACTCGGACCTCTCGCTTGCCGATCGGGGATCCTTACAAATGAATGAATGAACATACAAATAAAATCCTCACAATGTTCTCTCGAATAATTACAAAGTGTAAATGAATAAGTAAATGGATCCCGATCGGTTTGCATTGGGCCAATATTCCGCTCCGGCTCACCGTGTAGTTTGAATAACCGATAAACAAATTAAGGCAACGCGGGCTCAAGGAGCCGGGGGTCGGGTCCAATCGAACCGACGATTTGCAGGAGAACCGGTTTGTTTCCACTGTAATCATTGGACCGATCGAGCTCCCGGGTGATATCTAAACGCGTTTCACGCGTCCAATCCAAATTGCCTTCCACATAGGCCATTTTTGGAGTGTGATGGTGACTCGAGGCTAGATCCCATTCCGCACTCGGGTTGCACGCTCTCAGTGAGTTAAGAGGCATTGGACCTCGTGTTCGGTAGTTTGGGGCGTTGGACCCCGTGCAACACGTGACCTATGGGTTCGGACCCGTACCGCAATAAATCATCATATGCAAAGACAAGGCAGGAGAAAACTGATAAAACTGAGACAATACAGATAACAACTGACAACAACTGACAAGTGTCGGTGAATACAAACGAATTGTGTATTAGGCCGAATGTACGTGATTTAATCAGTTATTAACCGGAGTTGATTAACAAACAATGTATCTATCCTAGGCAAGCACAAGTGGCGGATTGGGATGAGGTTCTAAGCCAATTACATACGTGTGTTTGTTTTATGACTCTCATTCAGTTAAGTGTCACTGTGGTTTCACCGAATTAACCAAACTCTTGTTTCGACTCTAGATTGGAATCTAATATTCCGCCTATCCATTATCTAATATTTGAATAAGTCGGGTGCACAATTAGTCCGGTCCTTGGTGTTTTGTAACTGAAATAAAATACTCCCCACCGAATCTATGATAGAAAGAAAGAAACACCGAAAACAAACGAAATGGACCACGCGAATGAAACTCGCACCCGAACGGGTTGTCCTTTCTCGTTCATAGCTTTAGGTGTTTCCAACTCCCTAAAGCCTAGGGTATCGGTGAATCATGGAATGACGGTTATGCCCTTGGATGATAAAATTGTGATGTTCGTGTATAAATTGGAGATTTGCGTCACGCGAAGGAGTCTAAGAAGGACTCTCGTGCCCCGACTCGGGCCGCCTCAAATTGGGCCCGGACTCGAGTCACGGCACGTGAGTATTCCCTAGACGTCAATTCTATTCGTGTTACGCATCTCGGTATTTTGAAATTGTGAATTTTATTGGAAAAGGGCATTCACGCCGTTCCGTAAATCATCGATGCGTTTTACCAATTAAGGATCAATTAACCCGATTATTTAATCCAAGTGGTTTAATTAACCGAATGATTCGTCCTATTTCCCCGTTTGTGAAATTATTCGGTGGTGGTAATTTCATGTGGTTATCTCGGTTTTAATGGGGGATTGTTCAAAATTTATGTATCCATCATCCAATTATCATGTGAATAACGAAAATATGAGACACGGATACAAACAATCCCAAGGGACGATTCCAATCATGCCTTACATGCATAATATGCTTAAACTCAAGAACGAAATCTATTTCAACGAAACAAAAGAAAGTCGACGCCGTCAAGGTCTCTCAAACGCAAACGGACACACAAACACGTACACATGACACATAATATAACGAAATCCACAAAGAATGACGTCGACTCATACGATGGAAAAAAAAGTGAAACATGGGAACCGACTCATTTCGGGATGGGAGAAACCACCTTAGACCCGTGTGGTCCAAGGGGACTCTCGGCCACACCCATCCAAGAGTGGCCGTGGGTCCTCATGGCTCACGCGAGTCAAGGGGGGCTCTCTAAACCCGATCTAAGCCTATTCCCACCATGCTAATACGTGGTACATGACAAAACAGCGGCAAAAGGGAACGGGGACCGGCTAGCTTCGAGGAAAGAGAAGTACCCTAGCCTCGGAGGAACCATAGAGGCTCACGGGTCACCCCCTCAAGGCTAGACCGTGGGTTCTATGGTTCGGCCGTGACTCGGGACCTCTCCCGCTTCGATCCACGTCGTCTCCCCTCATGAGATATACATTCATGTAGTTTACGAGCATGATAGATAAAGTAAATAGATGCTGGACGTTGTATGGCATGCATGAGACATCCGGATCCGAGAAAAAAATGCAAGCTTTCACCTATCCCGAACCTTTAAAGCATATTAACACCACACGTAAGTAAATATCAAAGATCCTAACTCCTCTAAGTTAAAAGGGGTGTTACCTAGCCTCGATGTACGAGGGAAAGAATCGGGGAAGCGGCCACGAGAGTCGCAAGACTCGGTTTGGGCGGCTACGGGTGAGGGACCCGTAAGTAGGCAGGCGCGGCAGTCTCGGGAGAACGGCTTGGCACGCTCGCTCCGATCACGGAACGGTGCAAGGTCGGGCTCGTTGGACTCCTAAGAGGCAGATCTAGGTGGGCACGGAGAGCTCCGAGCGTGCCGAACCCTGAATAAGTCGGAAATGGTGAGAGAAGTTCCAGTGAAAACACAGAAAAACTGGTTAGCGAAAATGGGCCAAACGGAGGTCGTGCACGGTTGGTCGGCACTCGGATCGTGACCACCTCTTCACGAGAGAGGGTGAGGGTTGTGAGGAACCCTTTAAACTTGATGGCACGACTCTCCGAAGTCGTGGGAAGAAATGGCACGCGTGGAGGTGTCCGGTGCACGCGGGTAACGCCTAGGAGACCCGATTCTTCATGCGACCAGAACTCAACGTTGGGGGCTTCAAATGGAAAATCTAAGCCCGGAAATGGACTTAGGGGGTGGAAAATATGTAGACTATGAAGTTTGAGAATTTTTGGGCTAAGTCGGGCCGGGTGGTTACCGGAATACCGGGTGGTTTTCCGGCGGTTTTGGCCGGTTTCGGCCTTGGTAAGGGGGGACGGAAGTGAGGGAGTGGGCTGAGGTTTGAGAGAGTCCTTGAGAGAGATTGGCTTGAGAGAGAGTGAAGTTCAAGAAGTCATTAAGTCTAATGATCAATGGGAACTTATAGGATGTGTTAATGGCTTGATTAAGGGGAGTTGATTGCGGTTTAATGGGCTAATGGGCTGCCGAATCTAACTTAGAGGGCTGCTGAAAAATTAGAGAAGCATTGATGAGGGGAAAATGTCACATAGTGTGTAGGGAAAGCAAGAAAGAAGTGATAGCAAGTGATGGGAGTTGATGGATGGATGTAAGTGTGTAAGAAGATTTGAAATGGGTGGTGGAGGGAGCTTCTTGGGTTTGAGCCACCGAATTGAGCCGTTTGAGCCGCGGCTTGGGCTGTCAATTCGGAGCCGAGGGTTGAGCCGTGGCTTGGGGTTGAGCCGCGGCTTGACGGCTTGGCTTGGCTGAGCTGTGGGTCACATTCGATTGAGAGAAAAGCCGGAAAAATGCTTGAAACCCGATTGAGCTTGCATCCGACCTCCGATGTCCAATTAATTTGAAGATTTGGAATGCTTGAATGACGAGGATTTGGATGAGCCTAATATCGCCATGCGTCGTGTGGGCGAGCGTTCGGGCGACTCGGCGCCTCGGGAGTCGGTTTTGCCCTGTTCGGACGTTCGGAGTGGAATTTAGCGTCCCTTGGCCCTCGATTGATCTTTGCGCATTCTTGCATTCGTTTTGGCGATCCTTTTGCCCCGTGGGGGATCATTGGCTCGTCGTCCTCGGTCGGGGCCCGTTGGCCCGGGAAGACCTAGGGGCCTTGACCGGGATTTTCTCATTGCGCCCTGGATGCCTTGAGGTGCTTGGAGATTATTGTGAGGTACTCAGAGATCGTTGTGGTCTCTGCTCTCCGTGGAAATACCCGAAGGTTCGCCGGGAGGCGTTCGTGATCACTGAAGCGTACTTCGGGAGATCGAGCCGAGTTCCGGAAGGTTGTCTGAAACTTGTTCCCCGACCCTGGTGGTCCCTGGGCGCCTGTAGACCCGTTTTGAGGGGCCGTTTGCTTGTCAGTGGAGCGAACCCCGGGAGCTCTGTCAGAAAAGGCATCCGTGGGGGATCGGGGTGTCCCGGCTTAAGCAGGATGCCCCGGAAATGCGACCGGACGTGCCGTTGGTCACTTTGGCACTGAGAGGGATTTTTGAAGCCCCATATTGGGCACCTTTCGGTGCTTCGGTGACTCGGTGATGAATAGTGCCACAGTGCCAGCTTCGCGGTTTTCGGGGTTCTTTGCCCGTTCATTCTTCTGACCGCTCTCGTCTGCCTTTCTCAGTGGGCTATGCTCTTCTCCTACCGCTCATGACCTCGTGCCCGCGTATTTTGCCTCTGATTGCCGGGCGATGAATAGTATCCCGGGCTTCGGTCGGGAATCCTCGTGTGGGAAGCCGGTGGGCCAAAATGGGGTGCTGACAGCTTGCCCCTCTTTGGTTGCATGCTCGGTTAGAGGATGTAGCCAAAGACTGTGAGAGGCGCCCTTTTTGGGTCCCGGCGACCGCTTCTGTTGTTGTCCTCCGTGATAGCTTGCTTCCCCGTGTTGGATATTTAGGGAGGATGTGCAAAGGTACCCGAACCTGTTGCAAAATAACCACATGGTTAAGAAGCGAAGATTATGAAATGCAGGTGAGGGGTCTAAGCCCATAGAAAACGGTAAAATGGACGCGAAGTCCGGAAAGCAGAAAAGTTACTAGGCCGAAGCCCGTGGAAAGCCGTAAAGTTACTAGGCCGAAGCCCGTGGAAAGCAATAAAATGGACGCGAAGTCCGGAAAGCGATAAAGTCACTAGGCCTAAGCCCGAGGAAAGCAGTAAAATGGACGCGAAGTCCGTAAAGCAGTAAAGTAAAGGCGGGGACTCGGCCCTGCGAAGAGTGAAGACGGGTCTCGGCCTTGTAGAAACGCGGCGGTGGGACTTGGCCCTGCATAAAAGGTGGTGGTGGGACTTGGCCCTGCAGATGGGACTCGGCCCTACAGAAGAGTAATGATGGGACTCGACTCTGCATAAGAATAAAGACGGGACTCGGCCCTGCATAAGAGTAAAGACGGGACTCGGCCCTACATAAAAGTAAAGATGGGACTTGGCCCTGCAGAAAAGTAATGACGGGACTTGGCCCTGCATGAGAGTGGCGGTGGGTCTTGGCCCTGCAGATGGGACTCGGCCCTGCATAAGAGTAAAGACGGGACTCGGCCCTTCATAAAAGTAAAGATGGGACTTGGCCCTGCAGAAAAGTAATGACGGGACTTGGCCCTGCATGAGAGTGGTGGTGGGTCTTGGCCCTGCAGATGGGACTCGGCCCTGCATAAGAGTAAAGACGGGACTCGGCCCTGCATAAAAATAAAGATGGGACTTGGCCCTGCAGAAAAGTAATGACGGGACTTGGCCCTGCATGAGAGTGGTGGTGGGTCTTGGCCCTGCAGATGGGACTCGGCCCTGCATAAGAGTAAAGACGGGACTCGGCCCTGCATAAGAGTAAAGACGGGACTCGGCCCTGCATAAGAGTAAAGACGGGACTCGGCCCTGCATAAGAGTAAAGACGGGACTCGGCCCTACATAAAAGTAAAGATGGGACTCGGCCCTGCAGAAAAGTAATGATGGGACTTGGCCCTGCAGAAAAGTAATGACGGGACTTGGCCCTGCATGAGAGTGGCGGTGGGTCTTGGCCCTGCAGATGGGACTCGGCCCTGCATAAGAGTAAAGACGGGACTCGGCCCTGCATAAAAGTAAAGATGGGACTTGGCCCTGCATAAGAATAAAGGCGGGACTCGGCCCTGCATAAAAGTAAGGATGGGACTTGGCCCTGCAAAAAAGTAAGGACGGGACTTGGCCCTGCATGAGAGTAAAGACGGGACTTGGCCCTACATAAGAATAAAGACGGGACTCAGCCCTGCATAAAAGTAAAGATGGGACTTGGCCCTGCATAAGAATAAAGGCGGGACTCGGCCCTGCATAAAAGTAAGGATGGGACTTGGCCCTGCAAAAAAGTAAGGACGGGACTTGGCCCTGCAGAAAAGTGAAGTCGGGACTTGGCCCTGCAAAAAAGTGAAGTCGGGACTTGGCCCTGCAGAATAGTGAGCACCTACGAATCTCGTGAGACCGGGAATCAACGTCTGCCGTGGTTTTAGCTGCTCGGCACCTGTGACCCTAACATCATTAGCAAGTCATAGTGAGTCATTAACGATGTATTGGTGTACCAATGCTTATGAAGATGATGTCATTGTGACACACGACGCTTCAGTTTTGGGTTCCCTAGGTGACCCGTAAAGAACTTTGCTTCGGTAAATACGACTGGATTCCGCTTTCAAAGGCCTCGAGGCGAGGCCTTCAGGGACTTTCTTGACCACGCGTGGGTATATTAAGACGTCCTCAGTGACGCCCTAACGACTTCGTCGATTGTTCGACGCGCTTGTCGGCTTAGGACCCTTCTCGTCAGGGTAGCGCAAGGCGGCTGCGTTTGTGACCCGTATGGGGAGTTCTGCGCAAATTTGACCAGACCTCAGTCTAGTCTTCCCAAAGTGTTATGACTAGGCTCCCGGAAAGGAATGTCTGGGATTTTGGCTTTGTGGTAGTCGATTGAGGGGTGACTGTGATCCAGTTTGGAGTTATGTAAATGATAAGGAGAAAAGAGAGAGCTTAGAGAGCACGTTGCCCCAAGCTAAAAGGATACACGGGTTCACGCCTGCAGCGAAATGTACCCCCCTTCTTGTCTTTCCGCGATATGGGCTGTGCCAAACTCCTCGGATGACGTGCTCGGTTGTCCAGTATTCCTGGGAAAGAATCCGCCTTGGAAAGTTGGGTTGTATTGAAAAACCGATCGGGGATCGCTTTGGAGTGGATAACCTGGCCATTTCCCTTGGGGATCCCTAGCTCGCGCAGTGTGCGAGAGCCTAGGGTGACTGTTTTGTTTATCTCTCGTTTTGCTCTCCTTTTGCTACGGTCACCCACCTCGGGGCCGTACCTCTCAACCTAAAGGGGATGAACTCTCCTTTTGCCACGACCGCCCGCCTTGGGATTTTCAGTCGTGCCTCTCTTTTGCCCTAATTTTTGCCTAGGCCGCCCCCAAAGGGGGTTTTCGACCTAGCGGGCTCGATTCTTTTGTCTCTCGAGTTTGCAAGGGTGAAGGGTTCGAAAAATTCGACCTCCGAGTGCGAGATATTTTGTCTTCGTCAAGGAGTTGCGACTGCTGCCCCCCTTTTTGTTGGGGTTTGTTGATTTCTTTGGATTGGCGGAGCCGGTGCTTTGGTGAACCTCGGCATTGGCCCATTTTTTTGTTGGCGGGTTTTTCCCGCGTCTTTTCGCTCTCTCTTCTCTTCTTTGTTGGCGGGTTTTTCCCGCGTCTTTTCGCTCTTTTTTTCGCAGCTGGGGTTTGTTTTGTGCCCCGTGCCTTTGTTTGAAACTCCTCGACTTTGTATTGCTGAGATGCTTTAGTGTACTTGACCCAATCCCACTTCATGGGGAACGGTCTTCTCGGAAGCTTGACTCTTAGGCACTCGGAAGTCGAACTTCGTCATTTGCCCTTACAAGTACTATAAGTGAATTTCCCCTATTGTCTAAGAAAAGAAAATGTAGGGTTGCTCCGCGAATAAACAACCGATGTTGCCCCTGTACGAATGTCCAAACGGGGATGCCCCAGTCTTCATTTATTAAGTTGGCCCGTGGCAAGCTTCTGGTGCGATATCCCCGATCGTTTCTTGCTGTTCAATACAGTGCGTGCCTCTTGGATGGTGCACGCTATTAAAGTTGTCGGATGTTCAAGGAAGACGGTTGCGTCGATGCTGAGTAATTCGCTCAATTGTCTTCGTCTTCAGCTCCGTAGGGGGGTACCTCATGGTCGGACCCTTCCCCGATCGAAGTAAAAGGGTGAAGGGCCCGATAGAGTTCTCGAGGAGGTGTGAACCCGCGCATTGCTCTTTGCCTGGCGTGCCCCTGTGAAACACGATAGAGAAAATGATGTATTAGGCGATTATGCGGTGAAATGTGTGGTAAGAAATGTAAGGTGGACCCATGGGAAGTTCCCTCATCTAGCGCGCGACCCGCGGGTATCGCGCGTAGGGGACACTCAATTCCGGGAGTCTAATCATCACCACCGTGGGGTGGCCAGACTGTGCGTGTGAGTCGCATAGGTGTACTTTCCCCAATTGCGGGTTGGCATTCGCAACCGTCTTAAGAAAGGCTCGAGGAGCCGAATCCCATGAGGACAAACAAGTCGAACAAACCGACGAAGCCAATAGGGCATTCTGAGGACTGTCCCAATGCATTAAGATAATGTAAAGAGGGGGTTTAAAGAGGAAAATGTGTTTGCAAGGTGCATGGTTCTCCGTCTGTTGGTTAGTATCCCCTGCGGTGAGTGGCTTGGCGTCTCAAAAGCGCAGCTCGGAATAACACAAGACACTGTGTCGGTTGGTCGCGCTTAAGCGAAACCTAGCAATGAAAATAATTCTTTTCAGCAGGCGAAAGTGCTTGAAATAAATGAGGAGAAAGAGTGTACAGATGAGACGATTTCAAAAGCATGCGAAGGTATTTTCATTAAGATCAGCATTTGAGTTGCAACAAAAGTCCCTTTTTCGCCGTGCGGTTTATAGCCTCGACTGCACGCAGGGAACGCTTTTTCGTAGGTGGTCTCATGGGGAAATCGACCTTCCCTCTTTGACAATGTTCTTGTCCCTAGGACAAATACCGATCAGATTGATAGCCGCGTCAGAGCTTGATCCATGGTCGGGGAGAGGATTAGCCTGAACACTTGGTGGCTTGAGTTTTTTGAAAGAGAGTTGGTTCTTCTCGATCAGCTCCTGCAACTTGCCCCGGAGGGTGTAACAATCGTCCGTAGTGTGCCCCGGAGCACCCATATGGTATTCACAACGGAGATTCTGATCCTGATTCGCGGGATTGAACTGAGGATGAGGGGCCGCGGGTCTAATTTCTTTAGCTGCCAGAAGTTGGCGGTAGACTTGTGACTGGGGAACCGGTAAAGGCGGGTATTGCGGACGTGGCCTAGCCTGCCCTCCTTGTCGAGGTTTCAAGTTTGGGGTTTGTTGAGCCGTTGGGGGAGCTCCTGAAACCAGGGGCTCATTTGGAGGCGCCCAATGAGGGGTAGACGCGTAACTGTGACCATGTGGATGCGGGACCCGTGTCGGAGGGTAAGCCGATGGTGCCGAGTAGTTAATCGGCAGGGCCGGGTATTGCTGCTGGTATGGCATGGGTGTTTGGCGTCCAAGGCTGACGGCATTAACAGACGCATCTCTGCCCTTTTTGTTACTCGTTGGTGATGGCGCAGTAGTGGTGTTCTTTGATGACTGTTCCTCCTTTTCGGTCGGTCCGTCTATCTTTCCAAGCTTGATGCCCATGTCAAGCTTCTTCCCAGCGTCGATTAGATTGGAGAATGAGGAAGTGTGGGCCAACAAATGTGAGTAGTATATTCCCCTCAGCGTGGAGTGGAATAGCTGGATCTGTTGTGTCTCGCTGATCGGCGGGATATGCTTCGCCGCTTGGGTGCGCCACTTGGTGGCGTATTCCTCGAACCTTTGGCCTTGTGCCATCTCTTTCGTGCTCAGCTCTAGGAGGGTGGGAGGCGTCTCCGCGCAATATCGGTATTGGTCGGTGAACTTCCGGGAGAGATCCTCCCACGTCGGGATGTCCTCAGCCTTCAGTGACATGAACCAATCGAGGGCCGATCCCGACAGGCTATCTTGGAAGGAGTTGATAACAAACTCCTCGTATTCCCAATATTGTAGCATCTTTCCTCGGTAATGGCGGAGGTGGTGGCGTGGATCTGTCGTGCCCTCGTAAGTCTTGAATTCCGGGATCTTGAACTTTGAGGGCAGCCGCATACCCGGGAATAGGCCGCAGTCACCGTAGCGTGCGTCGGGACGAGCATCACCCGCTTGTAGGGCCCGTATCGTTTCTTCCATCCTCCTGAGCCTTCGCTCCTGTTCGGTGTCGGCTTCGGGGAAGAAATGCGTCGGTGAGGCGAACTGGGCCGCATGAATCGGCATGCCCGGTTCGTGGAAGGTGGTGCTTACGGGGGGCGGTGCCTGGTAGGAGAGGCTGGCGTGAGGCTGTAGAGGCGGATAGGGAGGAAGCTCCGCGGCTTGAAGATGAGTCGGAGCAGGTGTACTGGATGCCGGGAGAACCATCGGTGGAGGTACCGTGTGGGCCGATATGGGCACGGGCGGAGGCACGGACAGGACGTGCCCCGAGGATAGGAGGGTCGCCGGTGGAAGAGGGACGGCCGTGGGGGCCGGCGGTGGCGGATATGGGCTGGTGAAGGGGTGGGCCGTGGACGTATACAGCGTTGGTGGTGCGGGAGCTTCAACGTTCTCCGGGGCTTGGGTCGGTGGAGCCCACGGGGTTGGATCGACTGTTGGTCCCGGTCCCGGGGGAGGAGTAGAACTCGAGGAGGCCCGGTTAGGTCCTCTGAGCAAGGCGAGCAGTTCCGCCATATTAGTGGCCATTTGGTTGACCGTGCCCTCGAGGGCCGCAATGCGGGCTTGGTCATTGGTGGCGGCGGATGTTGGTGAGGCCAGTGGGAGAGGCGCCCCTGAAGGTGCCGGGGGTGGGAGATGCGTCGGAAGGGCGCCGGAGTATGCCGGGAGTACGCCTGCAGGAGTAAGAGGTGGTAGAGCGTGTGTCTGCGGTGGTTGAGAGAGAGTCGGGACCGAAGGGTTGACTTCTTCGGAAATATCGACGTGATCTCCTTCCGCCATTCTGAGACGTTGACGAGTCGGGTAGCGGTGTGACGCCAGTGGTAATCACCTAGATTCCAAGAATGTGTAAGGACATACACCAATATCTCAAATGATAAGTGCGGAATTAAGTAAAATGACAAAATGTATGAGATGCATGAGCTTTCAAAACACTAATGTCATTACATTGATTTGCTCCAGGTTCCATGGTTTTCACAAAATAGAACAATCGGAAGAAAGGAAAGGAACATAAATGTAAAGCCGACATCCCTTTGCGCTCGGTGGCCGCTCGAAAATGGCGTGGGCGCGAGCGAGGGCAAAAATGAGTGCGCCTACTAATCCTAAGGATGGGCGAGGTTGCGCGCCCTCTTGTGCACTCGATCCAACTCCGCGTCCAAGCGGGCCATCTCCCGGTCTAAGTGTGCGACCCGGGCGCGTGCTCGAGTCAGCTGCGTCTGAACCTCCCTGTAGTCCGCGACCTCTGCGCGGGCGTCGACAAGCTCGCAACGGAGCCTATCCCGTTCCTCCCTGACGGCCCGTAGCTCCGTGTGCATGGCCGCTTGGATAGAACTCTCGGCTTCGGGAGCGAAGGGGATGTAGCGCGGGGAGTCGGGGCGGCCTGAGGCCGTTGTGGTGGTGTCGATCCTTGCGGGTAGAACTGGGCTACATATGCTGAGGTGGCAGAAAATGCTCGCTCCTCGTCGGTAGGATGCTCGGGGAAATACAGGCGCTGTATGGTGCTAGCATCCCGCTGACGGCGGATCTCCCGAATCTGTAGGAATCTATCAGGAGCTGTGGACGTGGAGTCGGCCCATTGGATGCGGAAAGGTAGGCGGTCCGCCTCGGCGGGAATGTCCTGTAGGCCGCCGAGTTGTCTGATTACTCGGCCGGGAAATATGAGGGTGCTCCCCAAATGGCTGAGGAGGGGAACTCCAACGATTCCGGGACATCCCGTGATCATGGGGCCGCCGGGATTCCATCGGGCGACCCATAGGAACCGTGAGGGTGTCAGCTCGCGCCAAAAGCGCCTCCATTCCGAGAAGCTGTGCTCGGGAGGTGGGATGACCGGCGCCAAGCGTTCGACCAACGAGCGCTCGTCGGCGATGTAGGAGAACGGATGTGACGAGCAGAACGGGCGGATGTGGGCTAGAAGCCAAATCTGTAGCAAGTGCGGGGATCCTCTCATCCTTCCGCGCCGAACCTCCCTAACATAGTCAAGAGACCGAACGGTCTCGGCTAATAGAGCCTCCACATAACTATGGCCTCCCACCGCTTGGAGGACGACTTGGGCTATAGCCCCGTCAATGAGGTTCGGCGAGTACGGGAACAGGAGGGTGCCAAAGATCAAGAGCAGGAATCCATGGCAAGCATCGCGCTGATAGGAAGCCGTAGTAGGCGTCATTGCACGGAGGAGCGTCCAATCGGAGAGCCATGCAATCCGGATGCCTTGATCCCACCTTTGATGGAGCTCCTCGTGGATATCTTGAGCGGGTATGCGGAGAAGAGCGGAGAGCTGACCCTGGACGGTTGTGAACGGATTGGGTCTGAATATGCCTTGGGTCGTGGGTGTGGGCCTCTGGATGAGTGCCGTGTACTCCTCGATCGTAGGAGCTAACTCTGTACCCTGGAAGTTGAATACTGCGTGCTCGGGGTCCCAAAATTCGGTAGCGGTCCTCAAGAAGATCCAGTCTACCGGAGTCTCGGTGAGCATGACCACGTCTCCGATGATGTCCTGGATGAATGCGCGGTCCACCGGTCGGAGAGTCCTCCAGATGCGCATGATGTCTTGCCTTGGCGGTGTAATTGCTTCGAGCCTAAGACCGGGAGTCGGGCGGTCCATCCTTACCTAGATGGAGAAGATGCCGGCTTAACATTTTTTAGAAGCGAATCAATGCAATGTCCTAATTTTTCGAAAAAATGTATGCAGTGCGGAAAGATAAACTATAGTTGTGTTCTTTACAGTATACATCGCTCTTTCTTATAAAAACAACAAAATGCCCGTCCTAAAAAAACTACGGGCCGACTCAAGGACTCGACTTTGGGTCGGTTGACGGCATGGAGGTAAAAATTGGTCCAGCATGACGGTCCCTGTGTATGCATGGTTTTCGGTGCTACTGGGAGAACCGCTAACTAGGGATGGGGGCTCCCGACTCAAGGGTGTGAATTCCTTGAAATCGAGCGAGGATCTTTGGGGGCCGGTTCGGTGGCATAGCCGACTCGATCCGTTCCCTTACTCGGAACCTCTGACTAACCTAGCTTCCTATATTGGTGTCCGTGGGATGTCGGACAAGGTCCCTAAGAATCTAGTATGATGTGCAATGCATGTGCGGGAAATAAGATGCGTAAAGTAGATAAGCGGGAAATGCGGAAAGCGGTAAATAGACAAACAAACAAACAAGCGGGAACGAGCCCGAACCCTCTAAGTCCCCAGTGGAGTCGCCAAGCTGTGCGCACCCGAATTTCATCTCGTCGGGGCACGCATGCGCGCGCCTAAGCAAACGCGGCTTGGGAGTGTCCACCTTCCCGGGGACGCGCGACGGACGCACGTGAGAAGGAGTCGCCACTTGCCATTTTACGACCCGAAGGTCGAGGGCCGGCAAGTTACCCGGGTCTAGGGGTACAGGGTACACCTAAATGCTAAGGCAATGGTCGTGCGGAACCGAAAGTTCCGAATTCGGGGGTTCTATTACGTGCGGGCCTATATCCCGCACGCCCTTTCGGTACTCTAGCTTGCTAGGTTTGCCATTTTTGTTTATTTGCCGCGTGATTTAGGGTTGCACTCGACTCTCTCGTTTTGACACCGTAAATTCGATAAGTTGATTGAGTTGGGCCTAGAACCCGAAAGGTGAGTAGGCCTGTGTGTTCGAGGGATCGGTTCGCTATCTTGTCGTTACAGTTCATCGGACCAATACGGTCGATTCCCTGCGCGAACCGATATCACGATTATTCAAGCTTACTCATCCTTCGGTGATGATAGACCAACTTAACCAATTCGATACTCGGACCTCTCGCTTGCCGATCGGGGATCCTTACAAATGAATGAATGAACATACAAATAAAATCCTCACAATGTTCTCTCGAATAATTACAAAGTGTAAATGAATAAGTAAATGGATTCCGATCGGTTTGTATTGGGCCAATATTCCGCTCCGGCTCACCGTGTAGTTTGAATAACCGATAAACAAATTAAGGCAACGCGGGCTCAAGGAGCCGGGGGTCGGGTCCAATCGAACCGACGATTTGCAGGAGAACCGGTTTGTTTCCACTGTAATCGTTGGACCGATCGAGCTCCCGGGTGATATCTAAACGCGTTTCACGCGTCCAATCCAAATTGCCTTCCACATAGGCCATATTTGGAGTGTGATGGTGACTCGAGGCTAGATCCCATTCCGCACTCGGGTTGCACGCTCTCAGTGAGTTAAGAGGCATTGGACCTCGTGTTCGGTAGTTTGGGGCGTTGGACCCCGTGCAACACGTGACCTATGGGTTCGGACCCGTACCGCAATAAATCATCATATGCAAAGACAAGGCAGGAGAAAACTGATAAAACTGAGACAATACAGATAACAACTGACAACAACTGACAAGTGTCGGTGAATACAAACGAATTGTGTATTAGGCCGAATGTACGTGATTTAATCAGTTATTAACCGGAGTTGATTAACAAACAATGTATCTATCCTAGGCAAGCACAAGTGGCGGATTGGGATGAGGTTCTAAGCCAATTACATACGTGTGTTTGTTTTATGACTCTCATTCAGTTAAGTGTCACTGTGGTTTCACCGAATTAACCAAACTCGTGTTTCGACTCTAGATTGGAATCTAATATTCCGCCTATCCATTATCTAATATTTGAATAAGTCGGGTGCACAATTAGTCCGGTCCTTGGTGTTTTGTAACTGAAATAAAATACTCCCCACCGAATCTATGATAGAAAGAAAGAAACACCGAAAACAAACGAAATGGACCACGCGAATGAAACTCGCACCCGAACGGGTTGTCCTTTCTCGTTCATAGCTCTAGGTGTTTCCAACTCCCTAAAGCCTAGGGTATCGGTGAATCATGGAATGACGGTTATGCCCTTGGATGATAAAATTGTGATGTTCGTGTATAAATTGGAGATTTGCGTCACGCGAAGGAGTCTAAGAAGGACTCTCGTGCCCCGACTCGGGCCGCCTCAAATTGGGCCCGGACTCGAGTCACGGCACGTGAGTATTCCCTAGACGTCAATTCTATTCGTGTTACGCATCTCGGTATTTTGAAATTGTGAATTTTATTGGAAAAGGGCATTCACGCCGTTCCGTAAATCATCGATGCGTTTTACCAATTAAGGATCAATTAACCCGATTATTTAATCCAAGTGGTTTAATTAACCGAATGATTCGTCCTATTTCCCCGTTTGTGAAATTATTCGGTGGTGGTAATTTCATGTGGTTATCTCGGTTTTAATGGGGGATTGTTCAAAATTTATGTATCCATCATCCAATTATCATGTGAATAACGAAAATATGAGACACGGATACAAACAATCCCAAGGGACGATTCCAATCATGCCTTACATGCATAATATGCTTAAACTCAAGAACGAAATCTATTTCAACGAAACAAAAGAAAGTCGACGCCGTCAAGGTCTCTCAAACGCAAACGGACACACAAACACGTACACATGACACATAATATAACGAAATCCACAAAGAATGACGTCGACTCATACGATGGAAAAAAAAGTGAAACATGGGAACCGACTCATTTCGGGATGGGAGAAACCACCTTAGACCCGTGTGGTCCAAGGGGACTCTCGGCCACACCCATCCAAGAGTGGCCGTGGGTCCTCATGGCTCACGCGAGTCAAGGGGGGCTCTCTAAACCCGATCTAAGCCTATTCCCACCATGCTAATACGTGGTACATGACAAAACAGCGGCAAAAGGGAACGGGGACCGGCTAGCTTCGAGGAAAGAGAAGTACCCTAGCCTCGGAGGAACCATAGAGGCTCACGGGTCACCCCCTCAAGGCTAGACCGTGGGTTCTATGGTTCGGCCGTGACTCGGGACCTCTCCCGCTTCGATCCACGTCGTCTCCCCTCATGAGATATACATTCATGTAGTTTACGAGCATGATAGATAAAGTAAATAGATGCTGGACGTTGTATGGCATGCATGAGACATCCGGATCCGAGAAAAAAATGCAAGCTTTCACCTATCCCGAACCTTTAAAGCATATTAACACCACACGTAAGTAAATATCAAAGATCCTAACTCCTCTAAGTTAAAAGGGGTGTTACCTAGCCTCGATGTACGAGGGAAAGAATCAGGGAAGCGGCCACGAGAGTCGCAAGACTCGGTTTGGGCGGCTACGGGTGAGGGACCCGTAAGTGGGCAGGCGCGGCAGTCTCGGGAGAACGGCTTGGCACGCTCGCTCCGATCACGGAACGGTGCAAGGTCGGGCTCGTTGGACTCATAAGAGGCAGATCTAGGTGGGCACGGAGAGCTCCGAGCGTGCCGAACCCTGAATAAGTCGGAAATGGTGAGAGAAGTTCCAGTGAAAACACAGAAAAACTGGTTAGCGAAAATGGGCCAAACGGAGGTCGTGCACGGTTGGTCGGCACTCGGATCGTGACCACCTCTTCACGAGAGAGGGTGAGGGTTGTGAGGAACCCTTTAAACTTGATGGCACGACTCTCCGAAGTCGTGGGAAGAAATGGCACGCGTGGAGGTGTCCGGTGCACGCGGGTAACGCCTAGGAGACCCGATTCTTCATGCGACCAGAACTCAACGTTGGGGGCTTCAAATGGAAAATCTAAGCCCGGAAATGGACTTAGGGGGTGGAAAATATGTAGGCTATGAAGTTTGAGAATTTTTGGGCTAAGTCGGGCCGGGTGGTTACCGGAATACCGGGTGGTTTTCCGGCGGTTTTGGCTGGTTTCGGCCTTGGTAAGGGGGGACGGAAGTGAGGGAGTGGGCTGAGGTTTGAGAGAGTCCTTGAGAGAGATTGGCTTGAGAGAGAGTGAAGTTCAAGAAGTCATTAAGTCTAATGATCAATGGGAACTTATAGGATGTGTTAATGGCTTGATTAAGGGGAGTTGATTGCGGTTTAATGGGCTAATGGGCTGCCGAATCTAACTTAGAGGGCTGCTGAAAAATTAGAGAAGCATTGATGAGGGGAAAATGTCACATAGTGTGTAGGGAAAGCAAGAAAGAAGTGATAGCAAGTGATGGGAGTTGATGGATGGATGTAAGTGTGTAAGAAGATTTGAAATGGGTGGTGGAGGGAGCTTCTTGGGTTTGAGCCACCGAATTGAGCCGTTTGAGCCGCGGCTTGGGCTGTCAATTCGGAGCCGAGGGTTGAGCCGTGGCTTGGGGTTGAGCCGCGGCTTGACGGCTTGGCTTGGCTGAGCTGTGGGTCACATTCGATTGAGAGAAAAGCCGGAAAAATGCTTGAAACCCGATTGAGCTTGCATCCGACCTCCGATGTCCAATTAATTTGAAGATTTGGAATGCTTGAATGACGAGGATTTGGATGAGCCTAATATCGCCATGCGTCGTGTGGGCGAGCGTTCGGGCGACTCGGCGCCTCGGGAGTCGGTTTTGCCCTGTTCGGACGTTCGGAGTGGAATTTAGCGTCCCTTGGCCCTCGATTGATCTTTGCGCATTCTTGCATTCGTTTTGGCGATCCTTTTGCCCCGTGGGGATCATTGGCTCGTCGTCCTCGGTCGGGGCCCGTTGGCCCGGGAAGACCTAGGGGCCTTGACCGGGATTTTCTCATTGCGCCCTGGATGCCTTGAGGTGCTTGGAGATTATTGTGAGGTACTCAGAGATCGTTGTGGTCTCTGCTCTCCGTGGAAATACCCGAAGGTTCGCCGGGAGGCGTTCGTGATCACTGAAGCGTACTTCGGGAGATCGAGCCGAGTTCCGGAAGGTTGTCTGAAACTTGTTCCCCGACCCTGGTGGTCCCTGCGCGCCTGTAGACCCGTTTTGAGGGGCCGTTTGCTTGTCAGTGGAGCGAACCCCGGGAGCTCTGTCAGAAAAGGCATCCGTGGGGGATCGGGGTGTCCCGGCTTCAGCAGGATGCCCCGGAAATGCGACCGGACGTGCCGTTGGTCACTTTGGCACTGAGAGGGATTTTTGAAGCCCCATATTGGGCACCTTTCGGTGCTTCGGTGACTCGGTGATGAATAGTGCCACAGTGCCAGCTTCGCGGTTTTCGGGGTTCTTTGCCCGTTCATTCTTCTGACCGCTCTCGTCTGCCTTTCTCAGTGGGCTATGCTCTTCTCCTACCGCTCATGACCTCGTGCCCGCGTATTTTGCCTCTGATTGCCGGGCGATGAATAGTATCCCGGGCTTCGGTCGGGAATCCTCGTGTGGGAAGCCGGTGGGCAAAAATGGGGTGCTGACAGTTAATTCTCCCACTAGGCCGAGTCCCAACCTTTGATCAACCGTAGGGCCGAGTCCCATCCTTATATCTCCCACAGGGCCGAGTCCCAACCTTTGATCTACCGTAGGGTCGAGTCCCATCGTTAGGTCTCCCACAGGGCCGAGTCCCAACCTTTGATCAACCGTAGGGCCGAGTCCCATCGTTATATCTCCCACAGGGCCGATTCCCAATCTTTAATCTACCGTAGGGTCGAGTCCCATCGTTAGGTCTCCCACAGTGCCGAGTCCCAACCTTTGATCTTCCGTAGGGCCGAGTCTCATCGTTAGTTCTCCCACAGGGCCGAGTCCCAACCTTTGATCTTCCGTAGTGCCGAGTCCCATGTTTAGATCTCCCACAGGGCCGATTCCCAATCTTTGATCAACCGTAGGGCCGAGTCCCAACGTTATATCTCCCACAGGGCCGATACCCAATCTTTAATCTACCGTAGGGTCGAGTCCCATCGTTAGGTCTCCCACAGGGCCGAGTCCCAAGCTTTGATCTTCCGTAGGGCCGAGTCGCATCGTTAGCTCTCCCACAGGGCCGAGTCCCAACCTTTGATCTTCCGTAGGGCCGAGTCCCATCGTTAATTCTCCCACTAGGCCGAGTCCCAACCTTTGATCAACCGTAGGGCCGAGTCCCATCCTTATATCTCCCACAGGGCCGAGTCCCAACCTTTGATCTACCGTAGGGTCGAGTCCCATCGTTAGGTCTCCCACAGGGCCGAGTCCCAAGCTTTGATCTTCCGTAGGGCCGAGTCTCATCGTTAGCTCTCCCACAGGGCCGAGTCCCAACCTTTGATATTCCGTAGGGCCGAGTCCCATCGTTAGATCTCCCACAGGGCGGAGTCCCAACCTTTGATCTTCCGTAGGGTCGAGTCCCATCGTTAGGTCTCCCAAAGGGCCGAGTCCCAACCTTTGATCTTCCGTAGGGCCGAGTCCCATCGTTAATTCTCCCACTTGGCCGAGTCCGAACCTTTGATCAACCGTAGGGCCGAGTCCCATCGTTATATCTCCCACAGGGCCGATTCCCAATCTTTAATCTACCGTAGGGTCGAGTCCCATCGTTAGGTCTCCCACAGGGCCGAGTCCCAAGCTTTGATCTTCCGTAGGGCCGGGTCTCATCGTTAGTTCTCCCACAGGGCCGAGTCCCAACCTTTGATCTTCCGTAGGGTCGAGTCCCATTTTTAGATCTCCCACAGGGCCGAGTCCCAACCTTTGATCAACCGTAGGGCCGAGTCTCATCGTTAGCACTCCCACAGGGCCGAGTCCCAACCTTTGATATTCCGTAGGGCCGAGTCCCATCGTTAGATCTCCCACAGGGCTGAGTCCCAACCTTTGATCTTCCGTAGGGTCGAGTCCCATCGTTAGGTCTCCCAAAGGGCCGAGTCCCAACCTTTGACCTTCCGTAGGGCTGAGTCCCATCGTTAATTCTCCCACTGGGCCGAGTCCTAACCTTTGATCAACCGTAGGGCCGAGTCCCATCGTTATATCTCCCACAGGGCCGATTCCCAATCTTTAATCTACCGTAGGGTCGAGTCCCATCGTTAGGTCTCCCACAGGGCCGAGTCCCAACCTTCGATCTTCCGTACGGCCGAGTCCCATCGTTAATTCTCACACAGGGCCGAGTCCCAACCTTTGATCTTCCGTTGGGTCGAGTCCCATCGTTAGATCTCCCCTAGGGTCGAGTCCCAACCTTTGATCAACCGTAGGACCGAGTCCCATCGTTAGATCTCCCACAGGGCCGAGTCCCAACCTTTGATCAACCGTAGGACCGTGTCCCATCGTTAGATCTCCCACAAGGCCGAGTCCCAACCTTTGATCATCCGTAGGGTCGAGTCCCATCGTTAGATCTCCCCCAGGGCCGAGTCGCATCGTTAGATCTCCCCCTGGGCCGAGTCCCAACCTTTGATCTTCCGTAGGGCCGAGTCCCATCAAAAGATCTCCCACATGGCCGAGCCCCAACCGTTGATCTTCCGTTGGGCCGAGTCCCATCGTTAGATCTCCCACATGGCCGAGTCCCAACCTTTCAGCTTCCGTAGGGTCGAGTCCCATCGTTAGATCTCCCCAAGGGCTGAGTCCCAACCTTTGATCTTCCGTAGAGCCGAGTTCAATCGTTAGATTTCCGCCAGGGCCGAGTCCCAATTTTTGATCTTCCGTAGGGCCGAGTCCCATCGTTAATTCTCCCACAGGGCCGAGTCCCAACCTTTGATCTTCCGTAGGGTCGAGTCCCATCGTTAGATCTCCCACAGGGCCGAGTCCCAACCTTTGATTAACCGTAGGGCCGAGTCCCATCCTTATATCTCCCACAGGGCCGAGTCCCGAGTTTTGATCTACCGTAGGGTCGAGTCCCATCGTTAGGTCTCCCACAGGGCCGAGTCCCATGTTTTGATCTTCCGTAGGGCCGAGTCTCATCGTTAGCTCTCCCACAAGGCCGAGTCCCAACCTTTGATATTCCGTAGTGCCAAGTCCCATCGTTAGATCTCCCACAGGGCGGAGTCCCAACCTTTGATCTTCCGTAGGGTCGAGTCCCATCGTTAGGTCTCCCAAAGGGCCGAGTCGCAACCTTTGATCTTCCGTAGGGCCGAGTCCCCTCGTTAATTCTCCCACTGGGCCGAGTCCTAACCTTTGATCAACCGTAGGGTCGAGTCCCATCGTTATATCTTCCACAGGGCCGATTCCCAATCTTTAATCAACCGTAGGGTCGAGTCCCATCGTTAGGTCTCCCACAGAGCCGAGTCCGAAGCTTTGATCTTCCGTAGGGCCGAGTCTCATCGTTAGTTCTCCCACATGGCCGAGTCCCAACCTTTGATCTTCCGTAGGGTCGAGTCCCATTTTTAGATCTCCCACAGGGCCGATTCCCAACCTTTGATCAACCGTAGGGCCGAGTCCCATCGTTATATCTCCCACACGCCGATTCCCAATCTTTCATCTACCGTATGGTCGAGTCCCATCGTTAGGTCTCCCACAGGGCCGAGTCCCAAGCTTTGATCCTCCGTAGGGCCGAGTCGCATCGTTAGCTCTCCCACAGGGCCGAGTCCCAACCTTTGATCTTCCGTAGGGCCGAGTCCCATGAAAAGATCTCCCACAGGGCCGAGTCCAATCGTTAAATCTCCCACATGGCCGAGTCCCAACCTTTCAGCTTCCGTAAGGTCGAGTCCTGTCGTTAGATCTCCCTTAGGGCCGAGTCCCAACCTTTGATCTTCCGTAGAGCCGAGTTCCATCGTTAGATCTCTGCCAGGGCCGAGTCCCAACCTTTGATCTTCCGTAGGGCCGAGTCCTATCGTTAGATCTCCCACAGGGCCGAGTCCCAACAATTGATTTTCCGTAGGGCCGAGTCCCATCGTTAATTCTCCCACTAGGCCGAGTCCCAACCTTTGATCAACCGTAGGGCAGAGTCCCATCCTTATATCTCCCACAGGGCCGAGTCCCAACATTTGATCTACCGTAGGGTCGAGTCCCACCGTTAGGTCTCCCACAGGGCCGAGTCCCAAGCTTTGATCTTCCGTAGGGCCGAGTCTCATCGTTAGCTCTCCCACAGGGCCGAGTCCCAACCTTTGATATTCCGTAGGGCCGAGTCCCATCGTTAGATCTCCCACAGGGCGGAGTCCCAACCTTTGATCTTCCGTAGGGTCGAGTCCCATCGTTAGGTCTCCCAAAGGGCCGAGTCCCAACCTTTGATCAACCGTAGGGCCGAGTCCCATCGTTATATCTCCCACAGGGCCGATTCCCAATCTTTAATCTACCGTGGGGTCGAATCCGATCGTTAGGTCTCCCACAGGGCCGAGTCCCAACCTTTGATCTTCCGTAGGGCCGAGTCCCATCGTTAATTCTCACACAGGGCCGAGTCCCAACCATTGATCTTCCGTAGGGTCGAGTCCCATCGTTAGATCTCTCCTAGGGTCGAGTCCCAACCTTTGATCAACCGTAGGATCGAGTCCCATTTTTAGATCTCCCACAGGGCCGAGTCCCAACCTTTGATCAACCGTAGGGCCGAGTCCCATCGTTATATCTCCCACAGGGCCGATTCCCAATCTTTAATCTACCGTAGGGTCGAGTCCCATCGTTAGATCTCCCACAGGGCCGAGTCCCAAGCTTTGATCTTCCGTAGGGCCGAGTCTCATCGTTAGCTCTCCCACAGGGCCGAGTCCCAACCTTTGATCTTCCGTAGGGTCGAGTCCCATCGTTAGGTCTCCCAAAGGGCCGAGTCCCAACCTTTGATCTTCCGTAGGGCCGAGTCCCATCGTTAATTCTCCCACTGGGCCGAGTCCTAATCTTTGATCAACCGTAGGGCCGAGTCCCATCGTTATATCTCCCACAGGGCCGATTCCCAATCTTTAATCTACCGTAGGGTCGAGTCCCATCGTTAGGTCTCCCACAGGGCCGAGTCCCAACCTTTGATCTTCCGTAGGGCCGGGTCCCATCGTTAATTCTCACACAGGGCCGAGTCCCAACCTTTGATATTCCATAGGGTCGAGTCCCATCGTTAGATCTCCCCTAGGGTCGAGTCCCAACCTTTGATCAACCGTAGGATCGAGTCCCATCGTTACATCTCCCACAGGGCCGAGTCCCAACTTTTGATCTTCCGTGTGGTCGAGTCCCCTCGTTAGATCTCCCCCAGGGCCGAGTCCCATCGTTAGATCTCCGCCAGGGCCGAGTCCCAACCTTTGATCTTCCGTAGGGCCGAGTCCCATCGTTAGATCTCCCACAGGGCCGAGTCCCAACCTTTGATCAACCGTAGGACCGAGTCCCATCGTTAGATCTCCCACAGGGCCGAGTCCCAACCTTTGATCTTCCGTAGGGTCGAGTCCCATCGTTAGATCTCCCCCAGGGCCGAGTCGCATCGTTAGATCTCCCCCAGGGCCGAGTCCCAACCTTTGATCTTCCGTAGGGCCGAGTCCCATCAAAAGATCTCCCACATGGCCGAGTCCCAACCGTTGATCTTCCGTTGGGCCGAGTCCCATCGTTAGATCTCCCACATGGCCGAGTCCCAACCTTTCAGCTTCCGTAGGGTCGAGTCCCATCGTTAGATCTCCCAAGGGCCGAGTCCCAACCTTTGATCTTCCGTAGAGCCGAGTTCAATCGTTAGATTTCCGCCAGGGCCGAGTCCCAATTTTTGATCTTCCGTAGGGCCGAGTCCCATCGTTAATTCTCCCACAGGGCCGAGTCCCAACCTTTGATCTTTCGTAGGGTTGAGTCCCATCGTTAGATCTCCCACAAGGCCGAGTCCCAACCTTTGATCAACCGTAGGGCCGAGTCCCATCCTTATATCTCCCACAGGGCCGAGTCCCAACCTTTGATCTACCGTAGGGTCGAGTCCCATCGTTAGGTCTCCCACAGGGCCGAGTCCCAAGTTTTGATCTTCCGTAGGGCCGAGTCTCATCGTTAGCTCTCCCACAGGGCCGAGTCCCAACCTTTGATATTCCGTAGGTCCGAGTCCCATCGTTAGATCTCCCACAGGGCTGAATCCCAACCTTTGTTCTTCCGTAGGGTCGAGTCCCATCGTTAGGTCTCCCAAAGGGCCGAGTCCCAACCTTTGATCTTCCGTAGGGCCGAGTCCCATCGTTAATTCTCCCACTGGGCCGATTCCTAACCTTTTATCAACCGTAGGGCCGAGTCCCATCGTTATATCTCCCACAGGGCCGATTCCCTATCTTTCATCTACCGTAGGGTCGAGTCCCATCGTTAGGTCTCCCACAGGGCCGAGTCCCAAGCTTTGATCTTCCGTAGGGCCGAGTCTCATCGTTAGCTCTCCCACAGGGCCGAGTCCCAACCTTTGATATTCCGTAGGGCCGAGTCCCATCGTTAGATCTCCCACAGGGCTGAGTCCCAACCTTTGATCTTCCGTAGGAACGAGTCCCATCGTTAGGTCTCCCAAAGGGCCGAGTCACAACCTTTGATCTTCCGTAGGGCCGAGTCCCATCGTTAATTCTCCCACTGGGCCGAGTCCTAACCTTTGATCAACCGTAGGGCCGAGTCCCGTCGTTATATCTCCCACAGGGCCGATTCCCAATCTTTAATCTACCGTAGGGTCGAGTCCCATCGTTAGGTCTCCCACAGGCCCGAGTCCCAACCTTTGATCTTCCGTAGGGCCGAGTCTCATCGTTAGTTCTCCCACAGGGCCGAGTCCCAACCTTTGATCTTCCGTAGGGTCGAGTCCCATTTTTAGATCTCCCACAGGGCCGAGTCCAAACCTTTGATCAACCGTAGGGTCGAGTTCCATCGTTATATCTCCCACAGGGCCGATTCCCAATCTTTAATCTACCGTAGGGTCGAGTCCCATCGTTAGGTCTCCCACAGGGCCGAGTCCCAAGCTTTGATCTTCCGTAGGGCCGAGTCGCATTGTTAGCTCTCCCACAGGGCCGAGTCCCAACCTTTGATCTTCCGTAGGGCCGAGTCCCATCGTTAGATCTCCCCTAGGGCCGAGTCCCAACCTTTGATCTTCCGTAGGGCCAAGTCCCATCAAAAGATCTCCCACAGGGCCGAGTCCCATCGTTAGATCTCCCACATGGCCGAGTCCCAACCTTTGATCTTCCGTGGAGCCGAGTTCCATCGTTAGATCTCCGCCAGGGCCGAGTCCCAACCTCTGATCTTCCGTAGGGCCGAGTCCGATCGTTAGATCTCCCACAGGGCCGAGTCCCAACATTTGATCTTCCGTAGGGCCGAGTCCCATCGTTAGGTCTACCACAGGGCCGAGTCCCAAGCTTTGATCTTCCGTAGGGCCGAGTCTCATCGTTAGCTCTCCCACAGGGCCGAGTCCCAACCTTTGATATTCCGTAGGGCCGAGTCCCATCGTTAGATCTCCCACAGGGCTGAGTCCCAACCTTTGATCTTCCGTAGGGTCGAGTCCCATCGTTAGGTCTCCCAAACGGCCGAGTCCCAATCTTTGATATTCCGTAGGGCCGAGTCCCATCGTTAATTCTCCCACTGGGCCGAGTCCTAACCTTTGATCAACCGTAGGGCCGAGTCCCATCGTTATATCTCCCACAGGGCCGATTCCCAATCTTTAATCTACCATAGGGTCGAGTCCCATCGTTAGGTCTCCCACAGGGCCGAGTCCCAAGCTTTGATCTTCCGTAGGGCCGAGTCTCATCGTTAGTTCTCCCACAGGGCCGAGTCCCAACCTTTGATCTTCCGTAGGGTCGAGTCCCATTTTTAGATTTCCCACAGGGCCGAGTCCCAACCTTTGATCAACCGTAGGGCCGAGTCCCATCGTTATATCTCCCACAGGGCCGATTCCTAATCTTTAATCTACCGTAGGGTCGAGTCCCATCGTTAGGTCTCCCACAGGGCCGAGTCCCAAGCTTTGATCTTCCGTAGGGCCGAGTCTCATCGTTAGTTCTCCCACAGGGCCGAGTCCTAACCTTTGATCTTCCGTAGGGTCGAGTCCCATATTTAGATCTCCCACAGGGCCGAGTCCCAACCTTTGATCAACCGTAGGGCCGAGTCCCATCGTTATATCTCCCACAGGGCCGATTCCCAATCTTTCATCTACCGTAGGGTCGAGTCCCATCGTTAGATCTCCCACAGGGCCGAGTCCCAAGCTTTGATCTTCCGTAGGGCCGAGTCACATCGTTAGCTCTCCCACAGGGCCGAGTCCCAACCTTTGATCTTCCGTAGGGTCGAGTCCCATCGTTAGGTCTCCCAAAGGGCCGAGTCCCAACCTTTGATCTTCCGTAGGGCCGAGTCCCATCGTTAATTCTCCCACTGGGCCGAGTCCTAACCTTTGATCAACCGTAGGGCCGAGTCCCAATTTTTGATCTTCCGTAGGGTCGAGTCCCATCGTTAATTCTCCCACAGGGCCGAGTCCCAACCTTTGATCTTCCGTAGGGTCGAGTCCCATCGTTAGATCTCCCACAGGGCCGAGTCCCAACCTTTGATCAACCGTAGGGCCGAGTCCCATCCTTATATCTCCCACAGGGCCGAGTCCCAACCTTTGATCTACCGTAGGGTCGAGTCCCATCGTTAGGTCTCCCACAGGGCCGAGTCCCAAGTTTTGATCTTCCGTAGGGCCGAGTCCCAACCTTTGATATTCCGTAGGTCCGAGTCCCATCGTTAGATCTCCCACAGGGCTGAATCCCAACCTTTGATCTTCCGTAGGGTCGAGTCCCATCGTTAGGTCTCCCAAAGGGCCGAGTCCCAACCTTTGATCTTCCGTAGGGCCGAGTCCCATCGTTAATTCTCCCACTGGGCCGATTCCTAACCTTTGATCAACCGTAGGGCCGAGTCCCATCGTTATATCTCCCACAGGGCCGATTCCCAATCTTTAATCTTCCGTAGGGTCGAGTCCCATCGTTAGTTCTCCCACAGGGCCGAGCCCAACCTTTGATCTTCCGTAGGGCCGAGTCCCATCGTTAATTCTCACACAGGGCCGAGTCCCAACCATTGATCTTCCGTAGGGTCGAGTCCCATCGTTAGATCTCTCCTAGGGTCGAGTCCCAACCTTTGATCAACCGTAGGATCGAGTCCCATTTTTAGATCTCCCACAGGGCCGAGTCCCAACCTTTGATCAACCGTAGGGCCGAGTCCCATCGTTATATCTCCCACAGGGCCGATTCCCAATCTTTAATCTACCGTAGGGTCGAGTCCCATCGTTAGATCTCCCACAGGGCCGAGTCCCAAGCTTTGATCTTCCGTAGGGCCGAGTCTCATCGTTAGCTCTCCCACAGGGCCGAGTCCCAACCTTTGATATTCCGTAGGGCCGAGTACCATCGTTAGATCTCCCACAGGGCGGAGTCCCAACCTTTGATCTTCCGTAGGGTCGAGTCCCATCGTTAGGTCTCCCAAAGGGCCGAGTCCCAACCTTTGATCAACCGTAGGGCCGAGTCCCATCGTTATATCTCCCACAGGGCCGATTCCCAATCTTTAATCTACCGTGGGGTCGAATCCGATCGTTAGGTCTCCCACAGGGCCGAGTCCCAACCTTTGATCTTCCGTAGGGCCGAGTCCCATCGTTAATTCTCACACAGGGCCGAGTCCCAACCATTGATCTTCCGTAGGGTCGAGTCCCATCGTTAGATCTCTCCTAGGGTCGAGTCCCAACCTTTGATCAACCGTAGGATCGAGTCCCATTTTTAGATCTCCCACAGGGCCGAGTCCCACCTTTGATCAACCGTAGGGCCGAGTCCCATCGTTATATCTCCCACAGGGCCGATTCCCAATCTTTAATCTACCGTAGGGTCGAGTCCCATCGTTAGATCTCCCACAGGGCCGAGTCCCAACCTTTGATCTTCCGTAGGGTCGAGTCCCATCGTTAGGTCTCCCAAAGGGCCGAGTCCCAACCTTTGATCTTCCGTAGGGCCGAGTCCCATCGTTAATTCTCCCACTGGGTCGAGTCCTAATCTTTGATCAACCGTAGGGCCGAGTCCCATCGTTATATCTCCCACAGGGCCGATTCCCAATCTTTAATCTACCGTAGGGTCGAGTCCCATCGTTAGGTCTCCCACAGGGCCGAGTCCCAACCTTTGATCTTCCGTAGGGCCGGGTCCCATCGTTAATTCTCACACAGGGCCGAGTCCCAACCTTTGATATTCCGTAGGGTCGAGTCCCATCGTTAGATCTCCCCTAGGGTCGAGTCCCAACCTTTGATCAACCGTAGGATCGAGTCCCATCGTTACATCTCCCACAGGGCCGAGTCCCAACTTTTGATCTTCCGTGTGGTCGAGTCCCCTCGTTAGATCTCCCCCAGGGCCGAGTCCCATCGTTAGATCTCCGCCAGGGCCGAGTCCCAACCTTTGATCTTCTGTAGGGCCGAGTCCCATCGTTAGATCTCCCACAGGGCCGAGTCCCAACCTTTGATCAACCGTAGGACCGAGTCCCATCGTTAGATCTCCCACAGGGCCGAGTCCCAACCTTTGATCTTCCGTAGGGTCGAGTCCCATCGTTAGATCTCCCCCAGGGCCGAGTCGCATCGTTAGATCTCCCCCAGGGCCGAGTCCCAACCTTTGATCTTCCGTAGGGCCGAGTCCCATCAAAAGATCTCCCACATGGCCGAGTCCCAACCGTTGATCTTCCGTTGGGCCGAGTCCCATCGTTAGATCTCCCACATGGCCGAGTCCCAACCTTTCAGCTTCCGTAGGGTCGAGTCCCATCGTTAGATCTCCCCTAGGGCCGAGTCCCAACCTTTGATCTTCCGTAGAGCCGAGTTCCATCGTTAGATCTCCGCCAGGGCCGAGTCCCAACCTTTGATCTTCCGTAGGGCCGAGTCCCATCGTTAGATCTCCCACAGGGCCGAGTCCCAACCTTTGATCTTTCGTAGGGTTGAGTCCCATCGTTAGATCTCCCACAAGGCCGAGTCCCAACCTTTGATCAACCGTAGGGCCGAGTCCCATCCTTATATCTCCCACAGGGCCGAGTCCCAACCTTTGATCTACCGTTGGGTCGAGTCCCATCGTTAGGTCTCCCACAGGGCCGAGTCCCAACCTTTGATATTCCGTAGGTCCGAGTCCCATCGTTAGATCTCCCACAGGGCTGAATCCCAACCTTTGTTCTTCCGTAGGGTCGAGTCCCATCGTTAGGTCTCCCAAAGGGCCGAGTCCCAACCTTTGATCTTCCGTAGGGCCGAGTCCCATCGTTAATTCTCCCACTGGGCCGATTCCTAACCTTTTATCAACCGTAGGGCCGAGTCCCATCGTTAGATCTCCCACAGGGCCGAGTCCCTACCTTTGATCTACCGTAGGGTCGAGTCCCATCGTTAGGTCTCCCACAGGGCCGAGTCCCAAGCTTTGATCTTCCGTAGGGCCGAGTCTCATCGTTAGCTCTCCCACAGGGCCGAGTCCCAACCTTTGATCTTCCGTAGGGTCGAGTCCCATCGTTAGGTCTCCCACAGGGCCGAGTCCCAACCTTTGATCTTCCGTAGGGCCGAGTCCCATCGTTAATTTCTCCCACTGGGCCGAGTCCTAACTTTGATCAACCGTAGGGCCGAGTCCCATCGTTATATCTCCCACAGGGCCGATTCCCAATCTTTATCTACCGTAGGGTCGAGTCCCATCGTTAGGTCTCCCACAGGGCCGAGTCCCAACCTTTGATCTTCCGTAGGACCGAGTCCCATCGTTAGATCTCCCAAGGGCCGAGTCCCAACCTTTGATCAACCGTAGGGCCGAGTCCCATCGTTATATCTCCCACAGGGCCGATTCCCAATCTTTCATCTACCGTAGGTCGAGTCCCATCGTTAGATCTCCCACAGGGCCGAGTCCCAAGCTTTGATCTTCCGTAGGGCCGAGTCACATCGTTAGCTCTCCCACAGGCCGAGTCCCAACCTTTGATCTTCCGTAGGGTCGAGTCCCATCGTTAGGTCTCCCAAAGGGCCGAGTCCCAACCTTTGATCTTCCGTAGGGCCGAGTCCCATCGTTATTCTCCCACTGGGCCGAGTCCTAACCTTTGATCAACCGTAGGGCCGAGTCCCAATTTTGATCTTCCGTAGGGTCGAGTCCCATCGTTAATTCTCCCACAGGGCCGAGTCCCAACCTTTGATCTTCCGTCGGGTCGAGTCCCATCGTTAGATCTCCCCCAGGGCCGAGTCCCAACCTTTGATCAACCGTAGGGCCGAGTCCCATCCTTATATCTCCCACAGGCCGAGTCCCAACCTTTGATCTACCGTAGGGTCGAGTCCCATCGTTAGGTCTCCCACAGGGCCGAGTCCCATTTTTGATCTTCCGTAGGGCCGAGTCCCAACCTTTGATATTCCGTAGGTCCGAGTCCCATCGTTAGATCTCCCACAGGGCGAATCCCAACCTTTGATCTTCCGTAGGGTCGAGTCCCATCGTTAGGTCTCCTAAAGGGCCGAGTCCCAACCTTTGATCTTCCGTAGGGCCGAGTCCCATCGTTAATTCTCCCACTGGGCCGATTCCTACCTTTGATCAACCGTAGGGCCGAGTCCCATCGTTATATCTCCCACAGGGCCGATTCCCAATCTTTTAATCTTCCGTAGGGTCGAGTCCCATCGTTAGTTCTCCCACAGGGCCGAGTCCCAACCTTTGATCTTCCGTAGGGCCGAGTCCCATCGTTAATCCTCACACAGGGCCGAGTCCCAACCATTGATCTTCCGTAGGGTCGAGTCCCATCGTTAGATCTCTCCTAGGGTCGAGTCCCACCTTTGATCAACCGTAGGATCGAGTCCCATTTTTAGATCTCCCACAGGGCCGAGTCCCAACCTTTGATCAACCGTAGGGCCGAGTCCCATCGTTATATCTCCCACAGGGCCGATCCCAACTTGAATCTACCGTAGGGTCGAGTCCCATCGTTAGATCTCCCACAGGGCCGAGTCCCAAGCTTTGATCTTCCGTAGGGCCGAGTCCCATCGTTAGCTCTCCCACAGGGCCGAGTCCAACCTTTGATATTCCGTAGGGCCGAGTACCATCGTTAGATCTCCCACAGGGCGAGTCCCAACCTTTGATCTTCCGTAGGGTCGAGTCCCATCGTTAGGTCTCCCAAAGGGCCGAGTCCCAACCTTTGATCAACCGTAGGGCCGAGTCCCATCGTTATATCTCCCCACAGGGCCGAGTCCAATCTTTATCTACCGTGGGGTCGAGTCCGATCGTTATCTCCCACAGGGCCGAGTCCCAACCTTTGATCTTCCGTAGGGCCGAGTCCCATCGTTAATTCTCACACAGGGCCGAGTCCCAACCATTGATCTTCCGTAGGGTCGAGTCCCATCGTTAGATCTCTCCTAGGGTCGAGTCCCAACCTTTGATCAACCGTAGGATCGAGTCCCATTTTTAGATCTCCCACAGGGCCGAGTCCCAACCTTTGATCAACCGTAGGGCCGAGTCCCATCGTTATATCTCCCACAGGGCCGATTCCCAATCTTTAATCTACCGTAGGGTCGAGTCCCATCGTTAGATCTCCCACAGGGCCGAGTCCCAAGCTTTGATCTTCCGTAGGGCCGAGTCTCATCGTTAGCTCTCCCACAGGGCCGAGTCCCAACCTTTGATCTTCCGTAGGGCCGAGTCCGATCGTTAGGTCTCCCACAGGGCCGAGTCCCAACCTTTGATCTTCCGTAGGGCCGAGTCCCATCGTTAATTCTCCCACTAGGCCGAGTCCCAACCTTTGATCAACCGTAGGGCCGAGTCCCATCCTTATATCTCCCACAGGGCCGATTCCCAACTTTAATCCACCGTAGGGTAGAGTCCCATTGTTAGGTCTCCCACAGGGCCGAGTCCCAACCTTTGATCTTCCGTAGGGCCGAGTCCCATCGTTAATTCTCAAACAGGGCCGAGTCCCAACCTTTGATCTTCCGTAGGGTCGAGTCCCATCGTTAGATCTCCCCTAGGGTCGAGTCCCAACCTTTGATCAACCGTAGGATCGAGTCCCATCGTTAGATCTCCCACAGGGCCGAGTCCCAACCTTTGATCTTCCGTATGGCCGAGTCCCCTCGTTAGATCTCCCCCAGGGCCGAGTCGCATCGTTAGATCTCCGCCAGGGCCGAGTCCCAACCTTTGATCTTCTGTAGGGCCGAGTCCCATCGTTAGATCTCCCACAGGGCCGAGTCCCAACCTTTGATCAACCGCAGGACCGAGTCCCATCGTTAGATCTCCCACAAGGCCGAGTCCCAACCTTTGATCTTCCGTAGGGTCGAGTCCCATCGTTAGATCTCCCCCAGGGCCGAGTCCCATCGTTAGATCTCCCCAGGGCCGAGTCCCAACCTTTGATCTTCCGTAGGGCCGAGTCCCATCAAAGATCTCCCACATGGCCGAGTCCCAACCGTTGATCTTCCGTTGGCCGAGTCCCATCGTTAGATCTCCCACATGGCCGAGTCCCAACCTTTCAGCTTCCGTAGGGTCGAGTCCCATCGTTGGATCTCCCCAAGGGCCGAGTCCCAACCTTTGATCTTCCGTAGAGCCGAGTTCATCGTTAGATTTCCGCAGGGCCGAGTCCCAATTTTTGATCTTCCGTAGGGCCGAGTCCCATCGTTAATTCTCCCACAGGGCCGAGTCCCAACCTTTGATCTTTCGTAGGGTTGAGTCCCATCGTTAGATCTCCCACAAGGCCGAGTCCCAACCTTTGATCAACCGTAGGGCCGAGTCCCATCCTTATATCTCCCACAGGGCCGAGTCCCAACCTTTGATCTACCGTTGGGTCGAGTCCCATCGTTAGGTCTCCCACAGGGCCGAGTCCCAACCTTTGATATTCCGTAGGTCCGAGTCCCATCGTTAGATCTCCACAGGGCTGAGTCCCAACCTTTGTTCTTCCGTAGGGTCGAGTCCCATCGTTAGGTCTCCCAAAGGGCCGAGTCCCAACCTTTGATCTTCCGTAGGGCCGAGTCCCATCGTTAATTCTCCCACTGGGCCGATTCTAACCTTTTATCAACCGTAGGGCCGAGTCCCATCGTTATATCTCCCACAGGGCCGATTCCCTATCTTTCATCTACCGTAGGGTCGAGTCCCATCGTTAGGTCTCCCACAGGGCCGAGTCCCAAGCTTTGATCTTCCGTAGGGCCGAGTCTCATCGTTAGCTCTCCCACAGGGCCGAGTCCCAACCTTTGATCTTCCGTAGGGTCGAGTCCCATCGTTAGGTCTCCCAAAGGGCCGAGTCCCAACCTTTGATCTTCCGTAGGGCCGAGTCCCATCGTTAATTCTCCCACTGGGCCGAGTCCTAACCTTTGATCAACCGTAGGGCCGAGTCCCATCGTTATATCTCCCACAGGGCCGATTCCCAATCTTTAATCTCCGTAGGGTCGAGTCCCATCGTTAGGTCTCCCACAGGCCGAGTCCCAACCTTTGATCTTCCGTAGGGCGGGTCCCATCGTTAATTCTCCCACTGGGCCGAGTCCTAACCTTTGATCTTCCGTAGGGTCGAGTCCCATCGTTAGATCTCCCCTAGGGCCGAGTCCCAACCTTTGATCTTCCGTAGGGCCGAGTCCCATCGTAAGATCTCCCACATGGCCGAGTCCCAACCTTTGATCTTCCGTCGGGTCGAGTCCCATCGTTAGATCTCCCCCAGGGCCGAGTCCCATCGTTAGATCTCCCCCAGGGCCGAGTCCCAACCTTTGATCTTCCATAGGGCCGAGTCCCATCGTAAGATCTCCCATGTGGCCGTGTCCCAACCTTTGATCTTCCGTAGGGCCGAGTCCCATCGTTAGATCTCCCACAGGCCGAGTCCCAACCTTTGATCTTCCGTAGGGTCGAGTCCCATCGTTAGATCTCCCCAGGGCCGAGTCCCATCGTTAGATCTCCCACAGGGCCGAGTCCCAACCTTTGATCTTCCGTAGGGCCGAGTCCCATCAAAAGATCTCCCACAGGGCCGAGTCCCAACCTTTGATCTTCCGTAGGGCCGAGTCCCATCGTTAGATCTCCCACATGGCCGAGTCCCAACCTTTCAGCTTCCGTAGGGTCGAGTCCCATCGTTAGATCTCCCCTAGGGCCGAGTCCCAACCTTTGATCTTCCGTAGAGCCGAGTTCCATCGTTAGATCTCCGCCAGGGCCGAGTCCCAACCTTTGATCTTCCGTAGGGCCGAGTCCCATCGTTAGATCTCCCACAGGGCCGAGTCCCAACCTTTGATCTTCCGTAGGGTCGAGTCCCATCGTTAGATCTCCCACAGGGCCGAGTCCCAACCTTTGATCAACCGTAGGGCCGAGTCCCATCCTTATATCTCCCACAGGGCCGAGTCCCAACCTTTGATCTACCGTAGGGTCGAGTCCCATCGTTAGGTCTCCCACAGGGCCGAGTCCCAACCTTTGATCTTCCGTAGGGCCGAGTCCCATCGTTAGATCTCCCACAGGGCCGAGTCCCAACCTTTGTTCTTCCGTAGGGTCCGAGTCCCATCGTTAGGTCTCCAAAGGGCCGAGTCCCAACTTTGATCTTCCGTAGGGCCGAGTCCCATCGTTAATTCTCCCACTGGGCCGATTCCTAACCTTTTATCAACCGTAGGGCCGAGTCCCATCGTTAATTCTCCCACAGGGCCGATTCCCTATCTTTCATCTACCGTAGGGTCGAGTCCATCGTTAGGTCTCCCACAGGGCCGAGTCCCAAGCTTTGATCTTCCGTAGGCCGAGTCTCATCGTTAGCTCTCCCACAGGGCCGAGTCCCAACCTTTGATCTTCCGTAGGGTCGAGTCCCATCGTTAGGTCTCCCAAAGGGCCGAGTCCCAACCTTTGATCTTCCGTAGGGCCGAGTCCCATCGTTAATTCTCCCACTGGGCCGAGTCCTAACCTTTGATCAACCGTAGGGCCGAGTCCCATCGTTATATCTCCCACAGGGCCGATTCCCAATCTTTAATCTACCGTAGGGTCGAGTCCCATTGTTAGGTCTCACACAGGGCCGAGTCCCAACCTTTGATCTTCCGTAGGACCGAGTCCCATCGTTAGATCTCCCAAAGTGCCGAGTCCCAACCTTTGATCTTCCGTAGGGCCGAGTCCCATCGTTATATCTCCCACAGGGCCGATTCCCAATCTTTCATCTACCGTAGGGTCGAGTCCCATCGTTAGGTCTCCCACAGGGCCGAGTCCCAAGCTTTGATCTTCCGTAGGGCCGAGTCTCATCGTTAGCTCTCCCACAGGGCCGAGTCCCAACCTTTGATCTTCCGTAGGGCCTAGTCCCATCGTTAGATCTCCCACAGGGCCGAGTCCCAAACTTTGATCAACCGTAGGACCGAGTCCCATCGTTAGATCTCCCACAGGGCCGAGTACCAACCTTTGCTCAACCGTAGGGCCGAGTCCCAACCTTTGATCTTCCGTAGGGCCGAGTCCCATCGTTAATTCTCCCACAGGGCCGAGTCCCAACCTTTGATCTTCCGTAGGGTCGAGTCCCATCGTTAGATCTCCCACAGGGCCGAGTCCCAACCTTTGATCAACCGTAGGGCCGAGTCCCATCCTTATATCTCCCACAGGGCCGATTCCCAATCTTTGATCTACCGTAGGGTCGAGTCCCATCGTTAGGTCTCCCACAGGGCCGAGTCCCAAGCTTTGATCTTCCGTAGGGCCGAGTCTCAACCTTTGATCTTCCGTAGGGCCGAGTCCCATCGTTAGATCTCCCACAGGGCTGAGTCCCAACCTTTGATCTTCCGTAGGGTCGAGTCCCATCGTTAGGTCTCCCCCAGGGCCGAGTCCCAACCTTTGATCTTCCGTAGGGTCGAGTCCCATCGTTAATTCTCCCACTGGGCCGATTCCTAACCTTTGATCAACCGTAGGGCCGAGTCCCATCGTTATATCCCCCAGGGCCGATCCCAATCTTTAATCTTCCGTAGGGTCGAGTCCCATCGTTAGTTCTCCCACAGGGCCGAGCCCAACCTTTGATCTTCCGTAGGGCCGAGTCCCATCGTTAATTCTCACACAGGGCCGAGTCCCAACCTTTGATCTTCCGTAGGGCGAGTCCCATCGTTAGATCTCTCCTAGGGTCGAGTCCCAACCTTTGATCTTCCGTAGGTCGAGTCCCATTTTAGATCTCCCACAGGGCCGAGTCCCAACCTTTGATCACCGTAGGGCCGAGTCCCATTTATCTCCCACAGGGCCGATTCCCAACCTTTAATCTACCGTAGGGTCGAGTCCCATCGTTAGATCTCCCCACAGGGCCGAGTCCCAAGCTTTGATCTTCCGTAGGCCGAGTCTCATCGTTAGCTCTCCCACAGGGCCGAGTCCCAACCTTTGATATTCCGTAGGGCCGAGTCCATCGTTAGATCTCCCACAGGGCGGAGTCCCCAACCTTTGATCTTCCGTAGGGTCGAGTCCCATCGTTAGGTCCCCAAGGGCCGAGTCCCAACCTTTGATCAACCGTAGGGCCGAGTCCCATCGTTATATCTCCCACAGGGCCGATTCCCAATCTTTAATCTACCGTGGGTCGAGTCCGATCGTTAGTCTCCCACAGGGCCGAGTCCCAACCTTTGATCTTCCGTAGGGCCGAGTCCCATCGTTAATTCTCACACAGGGCCGAGTCCCAACCTTTGATCTTCCGTAGGTCGAGTCCCATCGTTAGATCTCTCCTAGGGCGAGTCCCAACCTTTGATCAACCGTAGGATCGAGTCCCATCGTTAGATCTCCCACAGGGCCGAGTCCCAACCTTTGATCAACCGTAGGGCCGAGTCCCATCGTTATATCTCCACAGGGCCGATTCCAATCTTTAATCTTCCGTAGGGTCGAGTCCCATCGTTAGATCTCCCACAGGGCCGAGTCCCAACCTTTGATCTTCCGTAGGGCGAGTCCCATCGTTAGCTCTCCCACAGGGCCGAGTCCAACCTTTGATCTTCCGTAGGGCCGAGTCCCATCGTTAGTCTCCCAAGGGCCGAGTCCCAACCTTTGATCTTCCGTAGGGCGAGTCCCATCGTTATTCTCCCACCGGGCCGAGTCCTAATCTTTGATCAACCGTAGGGCCGAGTCCCATCGTTATATCTCCCACAGGGCCGATCCCAACCTTTATCTACCGTAGGGTCGAGTCCCATCGTTAGGTCTCCCACAGGGCGAGTCCCAACCTTTGATCTTCCGTAGGGCCGGTCCCATCGTTATTCTCACACAGGGCCGAGTCCCAACCTTTGATATTCCGTAGGTCGAGTCCCATCGTTAGATCTCCCCCAGGGCCGAGTCCCAACCTTTGATCAACCGTAGGACCGAGTCCCATCGTTAGATCTCCCACAGGGCCGAGTCCCAACCTTTGATCTTCCGTATGGTCGAGTCCCCTCGTTAGATCTCCCCCAGGGCCGAGTCCCATCGTTAGATCTCCCCTAGGGCCGAGTCCCAACCTTTGATCTTCCGTAGGGCCGAGTCCCATCGTTAGATCTCCCACAGGGCCGAGTCCCAACCTTTGATCAACCGTAGGACCGAGTCCCATCGTTAGATCTCCCACAGGGCCGAGTCCCAACCTTTGATCTTCCGTAGGGTCGAGTCCCATCGTTAGATCTCCCCAGGGCCGAGTCGCATCGTTAGATCTCCCCAGGGCCGAGTCCCAACCTTTGATCTTCCGTAGGGCCGAGTCCCATCAAAAGATCTCCCACATGGCCGAGTCCCAACCGTTGATCTTCCGTTGGGCCGAGTCCCATCGTTAGATCTCCCACATGGCCGAGTCCCAACCTTTCATCTTCCGTAGGGTCGAGTCCCATCGTTAGATCTCCCCCAGGGCCGAGTCCCAACCTTTGATCTTCCGTAGGGCCGAGTCCCATCGTTAGATCTCCGCCAGGGCCGAGTCCCAACCTTTGATCTTCCGTAGGGCTGAGTCCCCTCGTTAATTCTCCCACATGGCCGAGTCCCAACCTTTGATCTTCGGAGGGCCGAGTTCCATCGTTGATTCTCCCACAGGGCCGAGTCCCAACCTTTGATCTTCCGTAGGGCCGAGTCCCATCGTTAGATCTCCCACAGGGCCGAGTCCCAACCTTTGATCAACCGTAGGTCGAGTCCCATCGTTAGGTCTCCCACAGGGCCGAGTCCCAACCTTTGATATTCCGTAGGGCCGAGTCCCATCGTTAGATCTCCCACAGGGCCGAGTCCCACCTTTGATCTTCCGTAGGGTCGAGTCCCATCGTTAGGTCTCCCAAAGGGCCGAGTCCCAACCTTTGATCTTCCGTAGGGCCGAGTCCCATCGTTAATTCTCCCACAGGGCCGAGTCTAACCTTTGATCAACCGTAGGGCCGAGTCCATCGTTATATCTCCCACAGGCCGATCCCAATCTTTCATCTACCGTAGGGTCGAGTCCCATCGTTAGGTCTCCCACAGGGCCGAGTCCCAACCTTTGATCTTCCGTAGGGCCGAGTCTCATCGTTAGCTCTCCCACAGGGCCGAGTCCCAACCTTTGATCTTCCGTAGGGCCGAGTCCCATCGTTAGATCTCCCACAGGGCCGAGTCCCAACCTTTGATCAACCGTAGGACCGAGTCCCATCGTTAGATCTCCCAAAGGGCCGAGTCCCAACCTTTGATCTTCCGTAGGGCCGAGTCCCATCGTTAATTCTCCCACAGGGCCGAGTCCCAACCTTTGATCAACCGTAGGGCCGAGTCCCATCGTTATATCTCCCACAGGGCCGATTCCCAATCTTTGATCTACCGTAGGGTCGAGTCCCATCGTTAGGTCTCCCACAGGGCCGAGTCCCAACCTTTGATCTTCCGTAGGGCCGAGTCCCATCGTTAGATCTCCCACAGGGCCGAGTCCCAACCTTTGATCTTCCGTAGGGTCGAGTCCCATCGTTAGATCTCCCCCAGGGCCGAGTCCCAACTTTGATCTTCCGTAGGGTCGAGTCCCATCGTTATATCTCCACAGGGCCGATCCCAACCTTTATCTCCGTAGGGTCGAGTCCCATCGTTAGGTCTCCCACAGGGCCGAGTCCCAACCTTTGATCTTCCGTAGGCCGAGTCCCATCGTTAGATCTCCCACAGGGCCGAGTCCCAACCTTTGATCTTCCGTAGGCCGAGTCCCATCGTTAGATCTCCCAGGGCCGAGTCCCAACCTTTGATCTTCCGTAGGGCCGAGTCCCATCGTTAGATCTCCCACAGGGCCGAGTCCCATCGTTAGATCTCCCCCAGGGCCGAGTCCCAACCTTTGATTCCGTGGGCCGAGTCCCATCGTTAGATCTCCCCAGGCCGAGTCCCAACCTTTGATCTTCCGTAGGGCCGAGTCCCATCGTTAGATCTCCCACAGGGCCGAGTCCCAACCTTTGATCTTCCGTAGGGCCGAGTCCCATCGTTAGATCTCCCACAGGGCCGAGTCCCAACCTTTGATCTTCCGTAGGGCCGAGTCCCATCGTTAGATCTCCCACAGGCCGAGTCCCAACTTTGATCTTCCGTAGGGCCGAGTCCCATCGTTAGATCTCCCCCAGGGCCGAGTCCCAACCTTTGATCTTCCGTAGGGTCGAGTCCCATCGTTAGGTCTCCCATGGCCGAGTCCCAACCTTTGATCTTCCGTAGGGCCGAGTTCCATCGTTAATTCTCCCACAGGGCCGAGTCCCAACCTTTGATCTCCCGTAGGGCCGAGTCCCATCGTTAGATCTCCCACAGGGCCGAGTCCCAACCTTTGATCTACCGTAGGTCGAGTCCCATCGTTAGATCTCCCACAGGGCCGAGTCCCAACCTTTGATCTTCCGTAGGGCCGAGTCCCATCGTTAATTCTCCCACAGGGCCGAGTCCCAACCTTTGATCTTCCGTAGGGTCGAGTCCCATCGTTAGATCTCCCACAGGGCCGAGTCCCAACCTTTGATCAACCGTAGGGCCGAGTCCCATCGTTAGATCTCCCACAGGGCCGATTCCCAATCTTTCATCTACCGTAGGGTCGAGTCCCATCGTTAGGTCTCCCACAGGGCCGAGTCCCAACCTTTGATCTTCCGTAGGGCCGAGTCCCATCGTTAATTCTCCCACCGGGCCAAGTCCTAACCTTTGATCAACCGTAGGGCTGAGTCCCATCCTTATATCTCCCATAGGGCCGATTCCCAATCTTTGATCTACCGTAGGGTCGAGTCCCATCCTGAGGTCTCCCACAGTGCCGATTCCCAAGCTTTGATCTTCCGTATGGCCGAGTCTCATCGTTAGCTCTACCACAGGACCGAGTCCCAACCTTTGATATTCCGTAGGGCCGAGTTCCATCGTTAGATCTCCACAGGGCGAGTCCCAACCTTTGATCTCCGTAGGGCGAGTCCCATCGTTAGGTCTCCCAAAGGGCCGAGTCCCAACCTTTGATCTTCCGTAGGGCCGAGTCCCATCGTTAATTCTCCCACTGGGCCGAGTCCTAACCTTTGATCAACCGTAGGGCCGAGTCCCATCGTTATATCTCCCACAGGGCCGATTCCCAATCTTTAATCCACCGTAGGGTCGAGTCCCATCGTTAGGTCTCCCACAGGCCGAGTCCCAACCTTTGATCTTCCGTAGGGCCGAGTCTCATCGTTAGTTCTCCCACAGGGCCGAGTCCCAACCTTTGATCTTCCGTAGGGTCGAGTCCCATTTTTAGATCTCCCACAGGGCCGAGTCCCAACCTTTGATCAACCGTAGGGCCGAGTCCCATCGTTATATCTCCCACAGGGCCGATTCCCAATCTTTAATCTACCGTAGGGTCGAGTCCCATCGTTAGGTCTCCCACAGGGCCGAGTCCCAAGCTTTGATCTTCCGTAGGGCCGAGTCGCATCGTTAGCTCTCCCACAGGGCCGAGTCCCAACCTTTGATCTTCCGTAGGGCCGAGTCCCATCGTTAGATCTCCCCCAGGGCCGAGTCCCAACCTTTGATCTTCCGTAGGGCCGAGTCCCATCAAAAGATCTCCCACATGGCCGAGTCCCATCGTTAGATCTCCCCATGGCCGAGTCCCAACCTTGATCTTCTCGTGGAGCCGAGTTCCATCGTTAGATCTCCGCCAGGGCCGAGTCCCAACCTTTGATCTTCCGTAGGGCCGAGTCCCATCGTTAGATCTCCCACAGGGCCGAGTCCCAACCTTTGATCTTCCGTAGGGCCGAGTCCCATCGTTAGATCTCCCACAGGGCCGAGTCCCAAGCTTTGATCTTCCGTAGGGCCGAGTCCCATCGTTAGCTCTCCCACAGGGCCGAGTCCCAACCTTTGATATTCCGTAGGGCCGAGTCCCATCGTTAGATCTCCCACAGGGCCGAGTCCCAACCTTTGATCTTCCGTAGGGTCGAGTCCCATCGTTAGGTCTCCCAAAGGGCCGAGTCCCAACCTTTGATCTTCCGTAGGGCCGAGTCCCATCGTTAGATCTCCCACAGGGCCGAGTCCCAACCTTTGATCAACCGTAGGGCCGAGTCCCATCGTTATATCTCCCACAGGGCCGATTCCCAATCTTTAATCTACTGTAGGGTCGAGTCCAATCGTTAGGTTTCCCAAAGGGCCGAGTCCCAACCTTTGATCTTCCGTAGGGCCGAGTCTCATCGTTAGTTCTCCCACAGGGCCGAGTCCCAACCTTTGATCTTCCGTAGGGTCGAGTACCATGTTTAGATCTCCCACAGGGCCGAGTCCCAACCTTTGATCAACCGTAGGGCCGAGTCCCATCGTTATATCTCCCAAAGGGCCGAGTCCTAACCTTTAATCTACCGTAGGGTCGAGTCCCATCGTTAGATCTCCCAAAGGGCCGAGTCCCAACCTTTGATCTTCCGTAGGGCCGAGTCCCATCGTTAGTTCTCCCACAGGGCCGAGTCCCAACCTTTGATCTTCCGTAGGGTCGAGTCCCATCGTTAGATCTCCCACAGGGCCGAGTCCCAACCTTTGATCAACCGTAGGGCCGAGTCCCATCGTTATATCTCCCACAGGGCCGATTCCCAATCTTTGATCTACCGTAGGGTCGAGTCCCATCGTTAGATCTCCCACAGGGCCGAGTCCCAAGCTTTGATCTTCCGTAGGGCCGAGTCCCATCGTTAGATCTCCCACAGGGCCGAGTCCCAACCTTTGATCTTCCGTAGGGCCGAGTCCCATCGTTAGATCTCCCAAAGGGCCGAGTCCCAACCTTTGATTTTCCATAGGGCCGAGTCCCGTCGTTAATTCTCCCACTGGGCCGAGTCCTAACCTTTGATCTTCCGTAGGGCCGAGTCCCATCGTTAGATCTCCCAAAGGGCCGAGTCCCAACCTTTAATCTACCGTAGGGTCGAGTCCCATTGTTAGGTCTCACACAGGGCCGAGTCCCAACCTTTGATCTTCCGTAGGACCGAGTCCCATCGTTAGATCTCCCAAAGGGCCGAGTCCCAACCTTTGATCTTCCGTAGGGCCGAGTCCCATCGTTAATTCTCACACAGGGCCGAGTCCCAACCTTTGATCTTCCGTAGGGTCGAGTCCCATCGTTAGATCTCCCACAGGGCCGAGTCCCAACCTTTGATCTTCCGTATGGTCGAGTCCCCTCGTTAGATCTCCCCCAGGGCCGAGTCCCATCGTTAGATCTCCGCCAGGGCCGAGTCCCAACCTTTGATCTTCTGTAGAGCCGAGTCCAATCGTTAGATCTCCCACAGAGCCGAGTCCCAACCTTAGATCAACCGTAGGACCGAGTCCCATCGTTAGATCTCCCACAAGGCAGAGTCCCAACCTTTGATATTCCGTAGGGTCGAGTCCCATCGTTAGATCTCCCCCAGGGCCGAGTCGCATCGTTAGATCTCCCCCAGGGCCGAGTCCCGACCTTTGATCTTCCGTAGGGCCGAGTCCCATCAAAAGATCTCCCACATGGCCGAGTCCCAACCGTTGATCTTCCGTTGGGCCGAGTCCCATCGTTAGATCTCCCACATGGCCGAGTCCCA
>NW_022204171.1:0-24264 GCF_007655135.1 Punica granatum
CGCGAAGTCCTGCAAGCAGTAAAGTGGACGCGGAGTCCGGAAAGCAGTAACCGGACGCAATGTCCGGGGACGGGAAGTTCTGAAGAAGTAAAGTGGACGCGGAGTCCGAAAGCATAACCGGACGCAAAGTCTTGGGACGCGAAGTCCTGTAAGAAGTAAGTGGACGCGGAGTCCAGAAAGCAATAACCGACGCAAAATCGGGGGACGCGAAGTCCTGAAAGCAATAAGTGGACGCGAAGTCCGGGACGCGAAGTCCTGAAAGCAGTAACCGACGCATTCCGGGGACGCGAAGTCCTAAAGCAATAAAGGACGCGGAGTCCGGAAAGCAGAACCGGACGCAAAGTCCCGGGACGCGAAGTCCTGAAAGCAGTAAAGTGGACGCGGAGTCCGAAGCAATAACCGGACGCAAAGTCCGGGGACGCGAAGTCCTGAAAGCAATAAAGTGGACGCGGAGTCCGGAAAGCAGTAACCGACGCAAAGTCCGGGGACGCGAAGTCCTGAAAGCAGTAAAGTGGACGCGGAGTCCGGAAAGCAGTAACCGGACGCAAAGTCCTGGGACGGAAGTCCTGAAAGCAGTAAAGTGGACGCGGAGTCCGGAAAGCAGTAACCGGACGCAAAGTCCGGGACGCGAATTCCTGAAAGCAGTTAAGAGGACGCGGTCCGGAAAGCAATAACCGGACGCAAAGTCCGGGGACGCGAAGTCCTGAAAGCACAAAAGTGGACGCAGAGTCCGGAAAGCAATAACCGGATGCAAAGTCCGGGGACGCGAAGTCCGGGACGCGAAGTCCGGGGACGCGAAGTCCTGAAAGCAGTAAAGTGCAGGCGGAGTCCGGAAAGAGTAACGGGACGAAGAGTCCGGGGGCGCGAAGTCCTGAAAGCGGAGTCCGGAAAGCAGTAACCGGACGCAAAGTCCGGGGACGCGAAGTCCTGAAAGCAGTAAAGTGGACGCGGAGTCCGGAAAGAAGTAACTGGACGCAGAGTCCGGGGACACGAAGTCCTAAAGCGGAGTCAGGAAGCAAGTAAACGGACGCAAAGTCCGGGGACGCGAAGTCCTGAAAGCAGTAAAGTGGACGCGGAGTCCGGAAAGCAATAACCGGACGCAAGTTCGGGGACGCGAAGTCCTGAAAGCAGTAAAGTGGACGCGGAGTCCGGAAAGCAGTAACCGGACGCAAAGTCCGGGGACGCGAAGTCCTGAAAGCAGTAAAGTGGACGCGGAGTCCGGAAAGCAATAACCGGACGCAAAGTCCGGGGACGCGAAGTCCTAAAAGCATAAAGTGGACGCGGAGTCCGGAAAGCAGTAACCTGACGCAAAGTCCGGGACGCGAAGTCCTGAAAGCAGTAAAGTGGACGCGGAGTCCGGAAAGCAGTAACCGGACGCAAAGTCCTGGGACGGGAAGTCTGAAAGCAGTAAAGTGGACGCGGAGTCCGGAAAGCAGTAACCGGACGCAAAGTCCGGGGACGCGAATTCCTGAAAGCAGTTAAAGGACGCGGAGTCCGGAAAGCATAACCGGACGCAAGTCCGGGGACGCGAAGTCCTGAAAGCACAAAGTGGACGCAGAGTCCGGAAAGCAATAACCGGGCAAAGTCCGGGGACGCGAAGTCCGGGGACGCGAAGTCCGGGGGACGCGAAGTCCTGAAAGCAGTAAAGTGCAAGCGGAGTCCGGAAAGATAACGGACGAAGAGTCCGGGGGCGCGAAGTCCTGAAGCGGAGTCCGGAAAGCAGTAACCGGACGCAAAGTCCGGGGACGCGAAGTCCTGAAAGCAGTAAAATGGACGCGAGTCCGGAAGAAGTAACTGGACGCAGAGTCCGGGGACACGAAGTCCTGAAAGCCGAGTCCGGAAAGCATTAAACCGGACGCAAAGTCCGGGACGCGAAGTCCTGAAAGCAGTAAGTGGACGCGGAGTCCGGAAAGCATAACCGGACGCAAAGTCCGGGGACGCGAAGTCCTGAAAGCAGTAAAGTGGACGCGAGTCCGGAAAGCAATAACCGGACGCAAAGTCCCGGGACGCGAAGTCCTGAAAGCATAAAGTGGACGCGGAGTCCGGAAAGCAATAACCGGACGCAATCTCCGGGGACTCGAAGTCCTAAAAGCAATAAAGTGGACGCGGAGTCCGGAAGCAGTAACCGACGCAAAGTCCGGGGACGCGAAGTCCTGAAAGCAGTAAAGTGGACGCGAGTCCGGAAAGCAGTAACCGGACGCAAAGTCCTGGGACGGGAAGTCCTGAAAGCAGTAAAGTGGACGCGGAGTCCGGAAAGCAATAACCGGACGCGAAGTCTTGGGACGCGAAGTCCTGCAAGAGTAAAGTGGACGCGGAGTCCAGAAAGCAATAACCGACGCAATGTCCGGGGACTCGAAGTCCTAAAAGCAATAAAGTGGACGCGGAGTCCGGAAAGCAGTAACCGGACGCAAAGTCCGGGGACGCGAAGTCCTGAAAGCAGTAAAGTGGACGCGGAGTCCGGAAAACAGTAACCGGACGCAAAGTCCGGGGACGCGAAGTCCTGAAAGCAGTAAAGTGGACGCGGAGTCCGGAAAGCAGTAACCGGACGCAAAGTCCGGGGACGCGAAGTCCTGAAAGCAGTAAAGTGGACGCGGAGTCCGGAAAGCAGTAACGGACGCAAAGTCCGGGGACGCGAAGTCCTGAAAGCAGTAAAGAGGACGCGGAGTCCGGAAAGCAATAACCGGACGCAAAGTCCGGGACGCGAAGTCCTGAAAGCAGTAAAGTGGACGCGGAGTCCGGAAAGCAGTACCGGACGCAAAGTCCGGGACGCGAAGTCCTGAAATCAGTAAAGTGGACGCGGAGTCCGGAAAGCAATAACCGGACGCGAATCCTGAAAGCAGTAAAGTGGACGCGGAGTCCGGAAAGCAGTAACCGGACGAAAGTCCGGGGACGCGAAGTCCTGAAAGCAATAAAGTGGACGCGGAGTCCGGAAAGCAATAACTGGACGCAAAGTCCGGGGACGCGAAGTCCTGAAAGCAGTAAAGTGGACGCGAAGTCCGGAAAGCAGTAACGAGACGCAAAGTCCGGGACGCGAAGTCCTGAAATCAGTAAAGTGGACGCGGAGTCCGAAAGCAATAACCGGGACGCGAAGTCCTGAAAGCAGTAAAGTGGACGCGGAGTCCGGAAAGCAGTACCGGACGCAAAGTCCGGGGACGCGAAGTCCTGAAAGCAGTAAAGTGGACGCGGAGTCCGAAAGCAGTAACTGGACGCAAAGTCCGGGGACGCGAGTCCTGAAAGCAATAACCGGACGCAAAGTCCGGGACGCGAAGTCCTGAAGCAGTAAAGTGGACGCGGAGTCCGGAAAGCAGTAACGGACGCAAAGTCCGGGGACGCGAAGTCCTGAAAGCAGTAAAGTGGACGCGGAGTCCGGAACAATAACCGGACGCAAAGTCCGGGACGCGAAGTCCTGAAAGCAGTAAGTGTGGACGCGAGTCCGGAAAGCAGTAACCGGACGCAAAGTCCGGGGACGCGAAGTCCTGAAAGCAGTAAAGTGGACGCGAGTCCGGAAAGCAGTAACCGGACGCAAGTCCTGGGACTCGAAGTCCTGAAAGCAATAAAGTGGACGCGGAGTCCGGAAAGCAGTAACCGGACGCAAAGTCCGGGGACGCGAAGTCCTGAAAGCAGTAAAGTGGACGCGAGTCCGGAAGCGTAAACGGACGCAAAGTCCTGGGACGGGAAGTCCTAAAAGCAGTAAAGTGGACGCGGAGTCCGGAAAGCAATAACCGGACACAATGTCCGGGGACTCGAAGTCCTAAAAGCAATAAAGTGGACGCGGAGTCCGGAAAGCAGTAACCGGACGCAAAGTCCGGGGACGCGAAGTCCTGAAAGCAGTAAAGTGGACGCGGAGTCCGGAAAGCAGTAACCGGACGCAAAGTCCGGGGACGCGAAGTCCTGAAAGCAGTAAAGTGGACGCGGAGTCCGGAAAGCAATAACCGGACGCAATGTCCGGGGACTCGAAGTCCTAAAAGCAATAAAGTGGACGCGGAGTCCGGAAAGTAGTAACCGGATGCAAAGTCCGGGGACGCGAAGTCCTCAAAGCAATAAAGTGGACGCGGAGTCCGGAAAGCAGTAACCGGACGCAAAGTCCGGGGACGCGAAGCCTTGAAAGCAGTAAAGTGGACGCGGTGTCCGGAAAGCAGTAACGGGACGCAAAGTCCGGGGACGCGAAGTCCTGAAATCAGTAAAGTGGACGCGGAGTCCGGAAAGCAATAACCGGACGCAAAGTCCGGGGACGCGAAGTCCTGAAAGCAGTAAAGTGGACGCGGAGTCCGGAAAGCAGTAACCGGACGCAAAGTCCGGGGACGCGAAGTCCTGAAAGCAGTAAAGTGGACGCGGAGTCCGGAAAGTAGTAACCGGACGCAAAGTCCGGGAACGCGAAGTCCTAAAAACAGTAAAGAGGACGCAGAGTCCGGAAAGCAATAACCGGACGCAATGTCCGGGGACGCGAAGTCCTGAAAGCAGTAAAGTGGACGCGGAGTCCGGAAAGCAGTAACGAGACGCAAAGTCCGGGGACGCGAAGTCCTGAATCAGTAAAGTGGACGCGGAGTCCGGAAAGCAATAACCGGACGCGAAGTCCTGAAAGCAGTAAAGTGGACGCGGAGTCCGGAAGTAGTAACCGGACGTAAAGTCTGGGGACGCGAAGTCGTGAAAGCAATAAAGTGGACGCGGAGTCCGGAAAGCAGTAACCGGACGCAAAGTCCCAGGACGCGAAGTCCTGCAAGCAGTAAAGTGGACGCGGAGTCCGGAAAGCAGTAACCGGACGCAATGTCCGGGGACGCGAAGTTCTGAAAGAAGTAAAGTGGACGCGGAGTCCGGAAAGCAATAACCGGACGCGAAGTCTTGGGACGCGAAGTCCTGTAAGAAGTAAAGTGGACGCGGAGTCCAGAAAGCAATAACCGGACGCAAAATCGGGGGACGCGAAGTCCTGAAAGCAATAAAGTTGACGCGAAGTCCGGGGACGCGAAGTCCTGAAAGCAGTAACCGGACGCAATTCCGGGGACGCGAAGTCCTAAAAGCAATAAAGGACGCGGAGTCCGGAAAGCAGTAACCGGACGCAAAGTCCGGGGACGCGAGTCCTGAAAGCAGTAAAGTGGACGCGGAGTCCGAAAGCAATAACCGGACGCAAAGTCCGGGGACGCGAAGTCCTGAAAGCAATAAAGTGGACGCGGAGTCGGAAAGCAGTAACCGGACGCAAAGTCCGGGGACGCGAAGTCCTGAAAGCAGTAAAGTGGACGCGGAGTCCGGAAAGCAGTAACCGGACGCAAAGTCCTGGGACGGGAAGTCCTGAAGCAGTAAAGTGGACGCGGAGTCCGGAAAGCAGTAACCGGACGCAAAGTCCGGGGACGCGAATTCCTGAAAGCATTAAGAGGACGCGGAGTCCGGAAAGCAATAACCGGACGCAAAGTCCGGGGACGCGAAGTCCTGAAAGCACAAAAGTGGACGCAGAGTCCGGAAAGCAATAACCGGATGCAAAGTCCGGGGACGCGAAGTCCGGGACGCGAAGTCCGGGGACCGAAGTCCTGAAAGCAGTAAAGTGCAAGCGGAGTCCGGAAAGAAGTAACCGGACGAAGAGTCCGGGGCGCGAAGTCCTGAAAGCGGAGTCCGGAAAGCAGTAACCGGACGCAAAGTCCGGGGACGCGAAGTCCTGAAAGCAGTAAAATGGACGCGGAGTCCGGAAAGAATAACTGGACGCAGAGTCCGGGGACACGAAGTCCTGAAAGCGGAGTCCGGAAGCAGTAAAACGGACGCAAAGTCCGGGACGCGAAGTCCTGAAAGCAGTAAAGTGGACGCGGAGTCCGGAAAGCAATAACCGGACGCAAAGTCCGGGGACGCGAAGTCCTGAAAGCAGTAAAGTGGACGCGGAGTCCGGAAAGCAGTAACCGGACGCAAAGTCCGGGGACGCGAAGTCCTGAAAGCAGTAAAGTGGACGCGGAGTCCGAAAGCATAACCGGACGCAAGTCCGGGGACGCGAAGTCCTAAAAGCAAAAAGTGGACGCGGAGTCCGGAAAGCAGTAACCGGACGCAAAGTCCGGGGACGCGAAGTCCTGAAAGCAGTAAAGTGGACGCGGAGTCCGGAAAGCAGTAACCGGACGCAAAGTCCTGGGACGGGATCCTGAAACAGTAAAGTGGACGCGGAGTCCGGAAAGCAGTAACCGGACGCAAAGTCCGGGGACGCGAATTCCTGAAAGCAGTTAAGAGGACGCGGAGTCCGGAAAGCAATAACCGGACGCAAAGTCCGGGACGCGAAGTCCTGAAAGCACAAAAGTGGACGCAGAGTCCGGAAAGCAATAACCGGATGCAAAGTCCGGGGACGCGAAGTCCGGGGACGCGAAGTCCGGGGGACGCGAAGTCCTGAAAGCAGTAAAGTGCAAGCGGAGTCCGGAAAGAAGTACCGGGACGAAGAGTCCGGGGCGCGCGAAGTCCTGAAAGCGGTCCAGGAAAGCATAACCGGACGCAAAGTCCGGGGACGCGAAGTCCTGAAAGCAGTAAAATGGACGCGGAGTCCGGAAAGAATAACTGGACGCAGAGTCCGGGGACCGAAGTCCTGAAAGCGGAGTCCGGAAAGCAGTAAACGGACGCAAAGTCCGGGGACGCGAAGTCCTGAAAGCAGTAAAGTGGACGCGGAGTCCGGAAAGCAATAACCGGACGCAAAGTCCGGGGACGCGAAGTCCTGAAAGCAGTAAAGTGGACGCGAGTCCGGAAAGCAATAACCGGACGCAATTCCGGGGACGCGAAGTCCTGAAAGCAGTAAAGTGGACGCGGAGTCCGAAAGCAATAACCGGACGCAATGTCCGGGGACTCGAAGTCCTAAAAGCAATAAAGTGGACGCGGAGTCGGAAAGCAGTAACCGGACGCAAGTCCGGGGACGCGAAGTCCTGAAAGCAGTAAAGTGGACGCGGAGTCCGGAAAGCAGTAACCGGACGCAAAGTCCTGGGACGGGAAGTCCTGAGCAGTAAAGTGGACGCGGAGTCCGGAAAGCATAACCGGACGCGAAGTCTGGGACGCGAAGTCCTGCAAGAAGTAAAGTGGACGCGGAGTCCAGAAGCAATAACCGGACGCAATGTCCGGGACTCGAAGTCCTAAAGCAATAAAGTGGACGCGGAGTCCGGAAAGCAGTAACCGGACGCAAAGTCCGGGACGCGAAGTCCTGAAAGCAGTAAAGTGGACGCGGAGTCCGAAAGCAGTAACCGGACGCAAAGTCCGGGGACGCGAAGTCCTGAAAGCAGTAAAGTGGACGCGGAGTCCGGAAAGCAGTAACCGGACGCAAAGTCCGGGGACGCGATTTCCTGAAGTCCGGGGACGCGATTTCCTGAAATCAGTAAAGAGGACGCAGAGTCCGGAAAGCAATAACCGGACGCAATGTCCGGGGTCGCGAAGTCCTGAAAGCAGTAAAGTGGACGCGGAGTCCGGAAAGCAGTAACGAGACGCAAAGTCCGGGGACGCGAAGTCCTGAAATCAGTGAAGTGGACGCGGAGTCCGGAAAGCAATAACCGGACGCGAAGTCCTGAAAGCAGTAAAGTGGACGCGGAGTCCGGAAAGTAGTAACAGGACGTAAAGTCTGGGGACGCGAAGTCGTGAAAGCAATAAAGTGGACGCGGAGTCCGGAAAGCAGTAACTGGACGCAAAGTCCCAGGACGCGAAGTCCTGCAAGCAGTAAAGTGGACGCGGAGTCCGGAAAGCAGTAACCGGACGCAATGTCCGGGGACGGGAAGTTCTGAAAGAAGTAAAGTGGACGCGGAGTCCGGAAAGCAATAACCGGACGCGAAGTCATGGGACGCGAAGTCCTGTAAGAAGTAAAGTGGACGCGGAGTCCAGAAAGCAATAACCGGACGCAAAATCGGGGGACGCGAAGTCCTGAAAGCAATAAAGTGGACGCGAAGTCCGGGGACGCGAAGTCCTGAAAAGCAGTAACCGGACGCAAATTCCGGGGACGCGAAGTCCTAAAAGCAATAAAGTGGACGCGGAGTCCGGAAAGCAGTAACCGGACGCAAAGTCCGGGGACGCGAAGTCCTGAAAGCAGTAAAGTGGACGCGGAGTCCGGAAAGCAGTAACCGGACGCAAAGTCCCGGGACGCAAAGTCCTGAAAGCAGTAAAGTGGACGCGGAGTCCGGAAAGCAGTAACCGGACGCAAAGTCCGGGGACGCGAAGTCCTGAAAGCAGTAAAATGGACGCGGAGTCCGGAAAGAAGTAACCGGACGCAGAGTCCGGGGACACGAAGTCCTGAAAGCGGAGTCCGGAAAGCAGTAAACGGACGCAAAGTCCGGGGACGCGAAGTCCTGAAAGCAGTAAAGTGGACGCGGAGTCCGGAAAGCAATAACCGGAGGCAAAGTCCGGGGACGCGAAGTCCTGAAAGCAGTAAAGTGGACGCGGAGTCCGGAAAGCAGTAACCGGACGCAAAGTCCGGGACGCGAAGTCCTGAAAGCAGTAAGTGGACGCCGAGTCCGGAAAGCATAACCGGACGCAATGTCCGGGACTCGAAGTCCTAAAAGCAATAAAGTTGGACGCGGATCCGGAAAGCAGTAACCGGACGCAAAGTCCGGGGACGCGAAGTCCTGAAAGCAGTAAAGTGGACGCGGAGTCCGGAAAGCAGTAACCGGACGCAAGTCCTGGACGGGAAGTCCTAAAAGCAATAAGTGGACGCGGAGTCCGGAAAGCAATAACCGGGACGCAATGTCCGGGGGACTCGAAGTCCTAAAAGCAATAAAGTGGACGCGGAGTCCGGAAAGCAGTAACCGGACGCAAAGTCCGGGGACGCGAAGTCCTGAAAGCATTAAAGTGGACGCGGAGTCCGGAAGCAGTAACCGGACGCAAAGTCCGGGGACGCGAAGTCCTGAAAGCAGTAAGTGGACGCCGAGTCCGTAAAGCAATAACCGACGCAATGTCCGGGGACTCGAAGTCCTAAAAGCAATAAATGGACGCGGAGTCCGGAAAGCAGTAACGGACGCAAAGTCCGGGGACGCGAAGTCCTGAAAGCAGTAAAGTGGACGCGGAGTCCGGAAAACAGTAACCGGACGCAAAGTCCGGGGACGCGAAGTCCTGAAGCATTAAGTGGACGCGGAGTCCGGAAAGCAGTAACGGGACGCAAAGTCCGGGGACGCGATTTCCTGAAAGTAAAGTGGACGCGGAGTCCGGAAAGCAATAACCGGACGCAAAGTCCGGGGACGCGAAGTCCTGAAAGCAGTAAAGTGGACGCGGAGTCCGGAAAGCAGTAACCGGACGCAAAGTCCGGGACGCGAAGTCCTGAAAGCAGTAAAGTGGACGCGGAGTCCGGAAGTAGTAACCGGACGCAAAGTCCGGGAACGCGAAGTCCTAAAACAGTAAAGAGGACGCAGAGTCCGGAAAGCAATAACCGGACGCAATGTCCGGGGACGCGATGTCCTGAAAGCAGTAAAGTGGACGCGGAGTCCGGAAAGCAGTAACGAGACGCAAAGTCCGGGGACGCGAAGTCCTGAAATCAGTAAAGTGGACGCGGAGTCCGGAAAGCAATAACCGGACGCGAAGTCCTGAAAGCAGTAAAGTGGACGCGGAGTCCGGAAAGTAGTAACCGGACGTAAAGTCTGGGGACGCGAAGTCGTGAAAGCAATAAAGTGGACGCGGAGTCCGGAAAGCAGTAACCGGACGCAAAGTCCCAGGACGCGAAGTCCTGCAAGCAGTAAAGTGGACGCGGAGTCCGGAAAGCAGTAACCGGACGCAAGTCCGGGACGGGAAGTTCTGAAAGAAGTAAAGTGGACGCGGAGTCCGGAAAGCAATAACCGACGCGAAGTCTTGGGACGCGAAGTCCTGTAAGAAGTAAAGTGGACGCGGAGTCCAGAAAGCATAACCGGACGCAAAATCGGGGGACGCGAAGTCCTGAAGCAATAAAGTGGACGCGAAGTCCGGGACGCGAAGTCCTGAAAGCAATAACCGGACGCAAAGTCCGGGGACGCGAAGTCCTAAAAGCAATAAAGTGGACGCGGAGTCCGGAAAGCAGTAACCGGACGCAAAGTCCGGGGACGCGAAGTCCTGAAAGCAGTAAAGTGGACGCGGAGTCCGGAAAGCAGTAACCGGACGCAAAGTCCCGGGACGCGAAGTCCTGAAAGCAGTAAAGTGGACGCGGAGTCCGAAAGCAATAACCGGACGCAAAGTCCGGGGACGCGAAGTCCTAAAAGCAATAAAGTGGACGCGGAGTCCGGAAAGCAGTAACCTGACGCAAAGTCCGGGGACGCGAAGTCCTGAAAGCAGTAAAGTGGACGCGGAGTCCGGAAAGCAGTAACCGGACGCAAAGTCCTGGGACGGGAAGTCCTGAAAGCAGTAAAGTGGACGCGGAGTCCGGAAAGCATACCGGACGCAAAGTCCGGGGACGCGAATTTCCTGAAAGCAGTTAAGAGGACGCGGAGTCCGGAAAGCAATAACCGAACGCAAAGTCCGGGGACGCGAAGTCCTGAAAGCACAAAAGTGGACGCAGAGTCCGAAAGCAATACCGGATGCAAAGTCCGGGGACGCGAAGTCCGGGACGGAAGTCCGGGGGACGCGAAGTCCTGAAAGCAGTAAAGTGCAAGCGGAGTCCGGAAAGAAGTAACGGGACGAAGAGTCCGGGGGGCGCGAAGTCCTGAAAGCGGAGTCCGGAAAGCAGTAACCGGACGCAAGTCCGGGACGCGAAGTCCTGAAAGCAGTAAAATGGACGCGGAGTCCGGAAAGAAGTAACTGGACGCAGAGTCCGGGGACACGAAGTCCTGAAAGCGGAGTCCGGAAAGCAGTAAACGGACGCAAAGTCCGGGGACGCGAAGTCCTGAAAGCAGTAAGTGGACGCGGAGTCCGGAAAGCAATAACCGGACGCAAAGTCCGGGGACGCGAAGTCCTGAAAGCAGTAAAGTGGGACGCGAGTCCGGAAAGCAGTAACCGACGCAAAGTCCGGGGACGCGAAGTCCTGAAAGCAGTAAAGTGTGACGCAGAGTCCGGAAAGCAATAACCGGACGCAATGTCCGGGGACTCGAAGTCCTAAAAGCAATAAAGTGGACGCGGAGTCCGGAAAGCAGTAACCGGACACAAAGTCCGGGGACGCGAAGTCCTGAAAGCAGTAAAGTGGACGCGGAGTCCGGAAAGCAGTAACCGGACGCAAAGTCCTGGGACGGGAAGTCCTGAAAGCAGTAAAGTGGACCGCTGAGTCCGGGAAGCAATAACCGGACGCGAAGTCTTGGGACGCGAAGTCCTGCAAGAAGTAAAGTGGACGCGGAGTCCAGAAAGCAATAACCAACCGCGCAATGTCCGGGGACTCGAAGTCCTAAAAGCAATAAAGTGACGCGGAGTCCGGAAAGCAGTAACCGGACGCAAAGTCCGGGACGCAAAGTCCTGAAAGCAGTAAAGTGGACGCGGAGTCCGGAAACAGTAACCGGACGCAAGTCCGGGGACGCGAAGTCCTGAAAGCAGTAAAGTGGACGCGGAGTCCGGAAAGCAATAACCGGACGCGAAGTCCTGAAAGCAGTAAAGTGGACGCGGAGTCCAGAAAGTAAAACCGGACGTAAAGTCTGGGTCGCGAAGTCGTGAAAGCAATAAAGTGGACGCGGAGTCCGGAAAGCAGTAACCGGACGCAAAGTCCCAGGACGCGAAGTCCTGCAAGCAGTAAAGGTGACGCGGAGTCCGTAAAGCAGTAACCGGACGCATGTCCGGGGACGGGAAGTTCTGAAAGAAGTAAGTGGACGCGCGAGTCCGGAAAGCAATAACCGGACGCGAAGTCTTGGGACGCGAATCCTGTAAGAAGTAAAGTTGGACGCGGAGTCCAGAAAGCAATAACCGGACGCAAAAATCGGGGGACGCGAAGTCCTGAAAGCAATAAAGTGGACGCGAAGTCCGGGACGCGAAGTCCTGAAAGCAGTAACCGGACGCAAATTCCGGGGACGCGAAGTCCTAAAAGCAATAAAGTGGACGCGGAGTCCGGAAAGCAGTAACCGGACGCAAAGTCCGGGGACGCGAAGTCCTGAAAGCAGTAAAGTGGACGCGGAGTCCGGAAAGCAGTAACCGGACGCAAAGTCCCGGGACGCAAAGTCCTGAAAGCAGTAAAGTGGACGCGGAGTCCGGAAAGCAGTAACCGGACGCAAAGTCCCAGGACGCGAAGTCCCTGCAAGCAGTAAAGTGGACGCGGAGTCCGGAAAGCAGTAACCGGACGCAAAGTCCGGGGACGCGAATTCCTGAAAGCAGTTAAGAGGACGCGGAGTCCGGAAAGCAATAACCGGACGCAAAGTCCGGGGACGCGAAGTCCTGAAAGCAGTAACCGGACGCAAATTCCGGGGACGCGAAGTCCTAAAAGCAATAAAGTGGACGCGGAGTCCGGAAAGCAGTAACCTGACGCAAAGTCCGGGGACGCGAAGTCCTGAAAGCAGTAAAGTGGACGCGGAGTCCGGAAAGCAGTAACCGGACGCAAAGTCTTGGGACGGGAAGTCCTGAAAGCAGTAAAGTGGACGCGGAGTCCGGAAAGCAGTAACCGGACGCAAAGTCCGGGGACGCGAATTCCTGAAAGCAGTTAAGAGGACGCGGAGTCCGGAAAGCAATAACCGGACGCAAAGTCCGGGGACGCGAAGTCCTGGAAGCACAAAAGTGGACGCAGAGTCCGGAAAGCAATAACCGGATGCAAAGTCCGGGACGCGAAGTCCGGGGACGCGAAGTCCGGGGGACGCGAAGTCCTGAAAGCAGTAAAGTGCAAGCGGAGTCCGGAAAGAAGTAACGGGACGAAGAGTCCGGGGGCGCGAAGTCCTGAAAGCGGAGTCCGGAAAGCAGTAACCGGACGCAAAGTCCGGGGACGCGAAGTCCTGAAAGCAGTAAAATGGACGCGGAGTCCGGAAAGAAGTAACTGGACGCAGAGTCCGGGGACACGAAGTCCTGAAAGCGGAGTCCGGAAAGCAGTAAACGGACGCAAAGTCCGGGGACGCGAAGTCCTGAAAGCAGTAAAGTGGACGCGGAGTCCGGAAAGCAATAACCGGACGCAAAGTCCGGGGACGCGAAGTCCTGAAAGCAGTAAAGTGGACGCGGAGTCCGGAAAGCAGTAACCGGACGCAAAGTCCGGGGACGCGAAGTCCTGAAAGCATAAAGTGGACGCAGAGTCCGGAAAGCAATAACCGGACGCAATGTCCGGGACTCGAAGTCCTAAAGCAATAAAGTGGACGCGGAGTCCGGAAAGCAGTAACCGGACGCAAGTCCGGGGACGCGAAGTCCTGAAAGCAGTAAAGTGGACGCGGAGTCCGGAAAGCAGTAACCGGACGCAAAGTCCTGGGACGGGAGTCCTGAAAGCAGTAAAGTGGACGCGGAGTCCGAAAGCAATAACCGGACGCGAAGTCTTGGGACGCGAAGTCCTGCAAGAAGTAAAGTGGACGCGGAGTCCAGAAAGCAATAACCGGACGCAATGTCCGGGGACTCGAAGTCCTAAAAGCAATAAAGTGGACGCGGAGTCCCGGAAAGCAGTAACCGGACGCAAAGTCCGGGGACGCGAAGTCCTGAAAGCAGTAAAGTGGACGCGGAGTCCGGAAACAGTAACCGGACGCAAAGTCCGGGGACGCGAAGTCCTGAAAGCAGTAAAGTGGACGCGGAGTCCGGAAAGCAGTAACGGGACGCAAAGTCCGGGACGCGATTTCCTGAAATCAGTAAAGAGGACGCAGAGTCCGGAAAGCAATAACCGGACGCAATGTCCGGGGACGCGAAGTCCTGAAAGCAGTAAAGTGGACGCGGAGTCCGGAAAGCAGTAACGAGACGCAAAGTCCGGGGACGCGAAGTCCTGAAATCAGTGAAGTGGACGCGGAGTCCGGAAAGCATAACCGGACGCGAAGTCCTGAAAGCAGTAAAGTAGACGCGGAGTCCGGAAAGTAGTAACCGGACGTAAAGTCCGGGGACGCGAAGTCGTGAAAGCAATAAAGTGGACGCGGAGTCCGGAAAGCAGTAACCGGACGCAAAGTCCCAGGACGCGAAGTCCTGCAAGCAGTAAAGTGGACGCGAGTCCGGAAAGCAGTAACCGGACGCAATGTCCGGGACGGGAAGTTCTGAAGAAGTAAAGTGGACGCGGAGTCCGGAAAGCAATAACCGGACGCGAAGTCTTGGGACGCGAAGTCCTGTAAGAAGTAAAGTGGACGCGGAGTCCGAAAAGCAATAACCGGACGCAAAGTCGGGGGACGCGAAGTCCTGAAAGCAATAAAGTGGACGCGAAGTCCGGGGACGCAAAGTCCTGAAAGCAGTAACCGGATGCAAAGTCCGGGGACGCGAAGTCCTGAAAGCAATAAAGTGGACGCGGAGTCCGGAAAGCAGTAACCGGACGCAAAGTCCGGGGACGCGAAGTCCTGAAAGCAGTAAAGTGTACGCGGAGTCCGGAAAGCAGTAACGGGACGCAAAGTCCTGAAGTCAGTAAAGTGTACGCGGAGTCCGGAAAGCAGTAACCGGACGCACAGTCCGGGGATGCGAAGTCCTGAAAGCACTAAAGTGGACGCGGAGTCCGGAAAGCAGTAACCGGACGCAAAGTCCGGGGACCGAAGTCCTGAAAGCATTAAGGACGCGGAGTCCGGAAAGCAATAACCGGACGCAAAGTCCGGGGACGCGAAGTCCTGAGCAGTAACCGGACGCAAATTCCGGGGACGCGAAGTCCTAAAGCAATAAAGTGGACGCGGAGTCCGGAAAGCAGTAACCGGACGCAAAGTCCGGTGACGCGAAGTCCTGAAAGCAGTAAAGTGGACGCGGAGTCCGGAAAGCAGTAACCGGACGCAAAGTCCTGGGACGCGAAGTCCTGAAAGCAGTAAAGTGGACGCGGAGTCCGGAAAGCAGTAACCGGACGCAAAGTCCGGGGACGCGAAGTCCTGAAAGCAGTAAAGTGGACGCGGAGTCCGGAAAGCAATAACCGGACGCAAAGTCTGGGGACGCGAAGTCCTGAAAGCACAAAGTGGACGCAGAGTCCGGAAAGCAATAACCGGATGCAAAGTCCGGGACGCGAAGTCCGGGGACGCAAGTCCGGGGACGCGAAGTCCTGAAAGCAGTAAAGTGCAAGCGGAGTCCGGAAGAAGTACGGGACGAGAGTCCGGGGGCGCGAAGTCCTGAAAGCGGAGTCCGGAAAGCAGTAACCGGACGCAAAGTCCGGGGACGCGAAGTCCTGAAAGCAGTAAAATGGACGCGGAGTCCGGAAAGAAGTAACTGGACGCAGAGTCCGGGGACACGAAGTCCTGAAAGCGGAGTCCGGAAAGCAGTAAACGGACGCAAAGTCCGGGGACGCGAAGTCCTGAAAGCAGTAAAGTGGACGCGGAGTCCGGAAAGCAGTAACCGGAAGCAAAGTCCGGGGACGCGAAGTCCTGAAAGCAGTAAAGTGGACGCGGAGTCCGGAAAGTAGTAACCGGACGCAAAGTCCAGGGACGCGAAGTCCTGAAAGCAGTAAAGTGGACGCGGAGTCCGGAAGCAATAACCGGACGCAATGTCCGGGACGCGAAGTCCTAAAGCAATAAAGTGGACGCGGAGTCCGGAAAGCAGTAACCGGACGCAAAGTCCGGGACGCGAAGTCCTGAAAGCAGTAAAGTGGACGCGGAGTCCGGAAAGCAATAACCGGACGCAAAGTCCTGGGACGGGAAGTCCTGAAAGCAGTAAAGTGGACGCGGAGTCCGGAAAGCAATAACCGGACGCAAAGTCTTGGGACGCGAAGTCCTGAAAGAAGTAAAGTGGACGCGGAGTCCGGAAAGCAATAACCGGACGCAAAGTCCGGGGACGCGAAGTCCTGAAAGCAATAAAGTGGACGCGAGTCCTGAAAGCAGTAACCGGACGCAAAGTCCGGGGACGCGAAGTCCTGAAAGCAGTAAAGTGGACGCGGAGTCCGGAAAGCAGTAACCGGACGCAAGTCCGGGACGCGAAGTCCTGAAGCAGTAAAGTGGACGCGGAGTCCGGAAAGCAGTAACCGGACGCAAAGTCCGGGACGCGAAGTCCTGAAAGCAGTAAAGTGGACGCGGAGTCCGGAAAGCAGTAACCGGACGCAAAGTCCCGGGACGCGAAGTCCTGAAAGCAGTAAAGTGGACGCGGAGTCCGAAAGCAGTAACCGGACGCAAAGTCCGGGGACGCGATTCCTGAAAGCATTTAAGAGGACGCGGAGTCCGGAAAGCAATACCGGACGCAAAGTCCGGGGACGCGAAGTCCTGAAAGCAGTAACGGACGCAAATTCCGGGGACGCGAAGTCCTAAAAGCATAAAGTGGACGCGGAGTCCGGAAAGCAGTAACCTGACGCAAAGTCCGGGGACGCGAAGTCCTGAAAGCAGTAAAGTGGACGCGGAGTCCGGAAAGCAGTAACCGGACGCAAAGTCCTGGGACGGAAGTCCTGAAAGCAGTAAAGTGGACGCGGAGTCCGGAAAGCAGTAACCGGACGCAAAGTCCGGGGACGCGAATTCCTGAAAGCAGTTAAGAGGACGCGGAGTCCGGAAAGCAATAACCGGACGCAAAGTCCGGGGACGCGAAGTCCTGGAAGCACAAAAGTGGACGCAGAGTCCGGAAAGCAATAACCGGATGCAAAGTCCGGGGACGCGAAGTCCGGGGGACGCGAAGTCCTGAAAGCAGTAAAGTGCAAGCGGAGTCCGGAAAGAAGTAACGGGACGAAGAGTCCGGGGGCGCGAAGTCCTGAAAGCGGAGTCCGGAAAGCAGTAACCGGACGCAAAGTCCGGGGACGCGAAGTCCTGAAAGCAGTAAAATGGACGCGGAGTCCGGAAAGAAGTAACTGGACGCAGAGTCCGGGACACGAAGTCCTGAAAGCGGAGTCCGGAAAGCAGTAAACGGACGCAAAGTCCGGGGACGCGAAGTCCTGAAAGCAGTAAAGTGGACGCGGAGTCCGGAAAGCAATAACCGGACGCAAAGTCCGGGGACGCGAAGTCCTGAAAGCAGTAAAGTGGACGCGGAGTCCGGAAAGCAGTAACCGGACGCAAAGTCCGGGGACGCGAAGTCCTGAAAGCAGTAAAGTGGACGCAGAGTCCGGAAAGCAATAACCGGACGCAATGTCCGGGGACTCGAAGTCCTAAAAGCAATAAAGTGGACGCGGAGTCCGGAAAGCAGTAACCGGACGCAAAGTCCGGGGACGCGAAGTCCTGAAAGCAGTAAAGTGGACGCGGAGTCCGGAAAGCAGTAACCGGACGCAAAGTCCTGGGACGGGAAGTCCTGAAAGCAGTAAAGTGGACGCGGAGTCCGGAAAGCAATAACCGGACGCGAAGTCTTGGGACGCGAAGTCCTGCAAGAAGTAAAGTGGACGCGGAGTCCAGAAAGCAATAACCGGACGCAATGTCCGGGGACTCGAAGTCCTAAAAGCAATAAAGTGGACGCGGAGTCCGGAAAGCAGTAACCGGACGCAAAGTCCGGGGACGCGAAGTCCTGAAAGCAGTAAAGTGGACGCGGAGTCCGGAAAACAGTAACCGGACGCAAAGTCCGGGGACGCGAAGTCCTGAAAGCAGTAAAGTGGACGCGGAGTCCGGAAAGCAGTAACGGGACGCAAAGTCCGGGGACGCGATTTCCTGAAATCAGTAAAGAGGACGCAGAGTCCGGAAAGCAATAACCGGACGCAATGTCCGGGGACGCGAAGTCCTGAAAGCAGTAAAGTGGACGCGGAGTCCGGAAAGCAGTAACGAGACGCAAAGTCCGGGGACGCGAAGTCCTGAAATCAGTGAAGTGGACGCGGAGTCCGGAAAGCAATAACCGGACGCGAAGTCCTGAAAGCAGTAAAGTGGACGCGGAGTCCGGAAAGTAGTAACCGGACGTAAAGTCTGGGGACGCGAAGTCGTGAAAGCAATAAAGTGGACGCGGAGTCCGGAAAGCAGTAACCGGACGCAAAGTCCCAGGACGCGAAGTCCTGCAAGCAGTAAAGTGGACGCGGAGTCCGGAAAGCAGTAACCGGACGCAATGTCCGGGGACGGGAAGTTCTGAAAGAAGTAAAGTGGACGCGGAGTCCGGAAAGCAATAACCGGACGCGAAGTCTTGGGACGCGAAGTCCTGTAAGAAGTAAAGTGGACGCGGAGTCCAGAAAGCAATAACCGGACGCAAAATCGGGGGACGCGAAGTCCTGAAAGCAATAAAGTGGACGCGAAGTCCGGGGACGCGAAGTCCTGAAAGCAGTAACCGGACGCAAATTCCGGGGACGCGAAGTCCTAAAAGCAATAAAGTGGACGCGGAGTCCGGAAAGCAGTAACCGGACGCAAAGTCCGGGGACGCGAAGTCCTGAAAGCAGTAAAGTGGACGCGGAGTCCGGAAAGCAGTAACCGGACGCAAAGTCCCGGGACGCAAAGTCCTGAAAGCAGTAAAGTGGACGCGGAGTCCGGAAAGCAGTAACCGGACGCAAAGTCCCAGGACGCGAAGTCCTGCAAGCAGTAAAGTGGACGCGGAGTCCGGAAAGCAGTAACCGGACGCAAAGTCCGGGGACGCGAATTCCTGAAAGCAGTTAAGAGGACGCGGAGTCCGGAAAGCAATAACCGGACGCAAAGTCCGGGGACGCGAAGTCCTGAAAGCAGTAACCGGACGCATATTCCGGGGACGCGAAATCCTAAAAGCAATAAAGTGGACGCGGAGTCCGGAAAGCAGTAACCTGACGCAAAGTCCGGGGACGCGAAGTCCTGAAAGCAGTAAAGTGGACGCGGAGTCCGGAAAGCAGTAACCGGACGCAAAGTCCTGGGACGGGAAGTCCTGAAAGCAGTAAAGTGGACGCGGAGTCCGGAAAGCAGTAACCGGACGCAAAGTCCGGGGACGCGAATTCCTGAAAGCAGTTAAGAGGACGCGGAGTCCGGAAAGCAATAACCGGACGCAAAGTCCGGGGACGCGAAGTCCTGAAAGCACAAAAGTGGACGCAGAGTCCGGAAAGCAATAACCGGATGCAAAGTCCGGGGACGCGAAGTCCGGGGACGCGAAGTCCGGGGGACGCGAAGTCCTGAAAGCAGTAAAGTGCAAGCGGAGTCCGGAAAGAAGTAACGGGACGAAGAGTCCGGGGGCGCGAAGTCCTGAAAGCGGAGTCCGGAAAGCAGTAACCGGACGCAAAGTCCGGGGACGCGAAGTCCTGAAAGCAGTAAAATGGACGCGGAGTCCGGAAAGAAGTAACTGGACGCAGAGTCCGGGGACACGAAGTCCTGAAAGCGGAGTCCGGAAAGCAGTAAACGGACGCAAAGTCCGGGGACGCGAAGTCCTGAAAGCAGTAAAGTGGACGCGGAGTCCGGAAAGCAATAACCGGACGCAAAGTCCGGGGACGCGAAGTCCTGAAAGCAGTAAAGTGGACGCGGAGTCCGGAAAGCAGTAACCGGACGCAAAGTCCGGGGACGCGAAGTCCTGAAAGCAGTAAAGTGGACGCAGAGTCCGGAAAGCAATAACCGGACGCAATGTCCGGGGTCTCGAAGTCCTAAAAGCAATAAAGTGGACGCGGAGTCCGGAAAGCAGTAACCGGACGCAAAGTCCGGGGACGCGAAGTCCTGAAAGCAGTAAAGTGGACGCGGAGTCCGGAAAGCAGTAACCGGACGCAAAGTCCTGGGACGGGAAGTCCTGCAAGAAGTAAAGTGGACGCGGAGTCCAGAAAGCAATAACCGGACGCAATGTCCGGGGACTCGAAGTCCTAAAAGCAATAAAGTGGACGCGGAGTCCGGAAAGCAGTAACCGGACGCAAAGTCCGGGGACGCGAAGTCCTGAAAGCAGTAAAGTGGACGCGGAGTCCGGAAAACAGTAACCGGACGCAAAGTCCGGGGACGCGAAGTCCTGAAAGCAGTAAAGTGGACGCGGAGTCCGGAAAGCAGTAACGGGACGCAAAGTCCGGGGACGCGATTCCTGAAATCAGTAAAGAGGACGCAGAGTCCGGAAAGCAATAACCGGACGCAATGTCCGGGGACGCGAAGTCCTGAAAGCAGTAAAGTGGACGCGGAGTCCGGAAAGCAGTAACGAGACGCAAAGTCCGGGGACGCGAAGTCCTGAAATCAGTGAAGTGGACGCGGAGTCCGGAAAGCAATAACCGGACGCGAAGTCCTGAAAGCAGTAAAGTGGACGCGGAGTCCGGAAAGTAGTAACCGGACGTAAGTCTGGGGACGCGAAGTCGTGAAAGCAATAAAGTGGACGCGGAGTCCGAAAGCAGTAACCGGACGCAAAGTCCCAGGACGCGAAGTCCTGCAAGCAGTAAAGTGGACGCGGAGTCCGGAAAGAAGTAACCGGACGCAATGTCCGGGGACGGGAAGTTCTGAAAGAAGTAAAGTGGACGCGGAGTCCGGAAAGCAATAACCGGACGCGAAGTCTTGGGACGCGAAGTCCTGTAAAGTAAATAAAGTGGACGCGGAGTCCCGAAAGCAATAACCGGACGCAAAATCGGGGGACGCGAAGTCCTGAAAGCAATAAAGTGGACGCGAAGTCCGGGGACGCGAAGTCCTGAAAGCTAACCGGACGCAAATTCCGGGGACGCGAAGTCCTCAAAGCAATAAAGTGGACGCGAGTCCGGAAAGCAGTAACCGGACGCAAAGTCCGGGGACGACGAAGTCCTGAAAGCAGTAAAGTGGACGCGGAGTCCGGAAAGCAGTAACCGGACGCAAAGTCCCGGGACGCAAAGTCCCGGGACGCAAAGTCCTGAAAGCAGTAAAGTGGACGCGGAGTCCGGAAAGCAGTAACCGGACGCAAAGTCCCGGGACGCGAAGTCCTGCAAGCAGTAAAGTGGACGCGGAGTCCGGAAAGCAGTAACCGGACGCAAAGTCCGGGGACGCGAATTCCTGAAAGCAGTTAAGAGGACGCGGAGTCCGGAAAGCAATAACCGGACGCAAAGTCCGGGGACGCGAAGTCCTGAAAGCAGTAACCGGACGCAAATTCCGGGGACGCGAAGTCCTAAAAGCAATAAAGTGGACGCGGAGTCCGGAAAGCAGTAACCTGACGCAAAGTCCGGGGACGCGAAGTCCTGAAAGCAGTAAAGTGGACGCGGAGTCCGGAAAGCAGTAACCGGACGCAAAGTCCTGGGACGGGAAGTCCTGAAAGCAGTAAAGTGGACGCGGAGTCCGGAAAGCAGTAACCGGACGCAAAGTCCGGGGACGCGAAGTCCTGAAAGCAGTTAAAGGACGCGGAGTCCGGAAAGCATAACCGGACGCAAAGTCCGGGGACGCGAAGTCCTGAAAGCACAAAAGTGGACGCAGAGTCCGGAAAGCAATAACCGGATGCAAAGTCCGGGGACGCGAAGTCCGGGGACGCGAAGTCCGGGGAACGCGAAGTCCTGAAAGCAGTAAAGTGCAAGCGAGTCCGGAAAGAAGTAACGGGACGAAGAGTCCGGGGCGCGAATCCTGAAAGCGGAGTCCGGAAAGCAGTAACCGGACGCAAAGTCCGGGGACGCGAAGTCCTGAAGCAGTAAAATGGACGCGGAGTCCGGAAAGAAGTAACTGGACGCAAAGTCCGGGGACCGAAGTCCTGAAAGCGGAGTCCGGAAAGCAGTAAACGGACGCACAGTCCGGGACGCGAAGTCCTGAAAGCAGTAAAGTGGACGCAGAGTCCGGAAAGCAATAACCGGACGCAAAGTCCGGGGACTCGAAGTCCTAAAGCAATAAGTGGACGCGGAGTCCGGAAAGCAGTAACCGGACGCAAGTCCGGGGACGCGAAGTCCGAAAGCAAAGCGTAAAGTGGACGCGGAGTCCGGAAAGCAGTAACCGGACGCAAAGTCCGGGGACGCGAAGTCCTGAAAGCAGTAAAGTGGACGCAGAGTCCGGAAAGCAATAACCGGACGCAATGTCCGAGGACTCGAAGTCCTAAAAGCAATAAAGTGGACGCGGAGTCCGGAAAGCAGTAACCGGACGCAAAGTCCGGGGACGCGAAGTCCTGAAAGCAGTAAAGTGGACGCGGAGTCCGGAAAGCAGTAACGAGACGCAAAGTCCGGGACCGAAGTCCTGAAATCAGTAAAGTGGACGCGGAGTCCGGAAAGCAATACCGGACGCGAAGTCCTGAAAGCAGTAAAGTGGACGCGGAGTCCGAAAAGTAGTAACCGGACTAAAGTCCGGGGACGCGAAGTCCTGAAAGCAATAAAGTGGACGCGGAGTCCGGAAGCAGTAACCGGACGCAAAGTCCCAGGACGCGAAGTCCTGAAAGCAGTAAAGTGGACGCGGAGTCCGGAAAGCAGTAACCGGACGCAATGTCCGGGACGGGAAGTTCTGAAAAGTAAAGTGGACGCGGAGTCCGGAAAGCATAACCGGACGCGAAGTCTGGGACGCGAAGTCCTGTAAGAAGTAAAGTGGACGCGGAGTCCAGAAAGCAATAACCGGACGCAAATCGGGGGACGCGAAGTCCTGAAAGCAATAGTGGACGCGAAGTCGGGGACGCGAAGTCCTGAAAGCAGTAACCGGACGCAAATTCCGGGGACGCGAAGTCCTAAAAGCAATAAAGTGGACGCGGAGTCCGGAAAGCAGTAACGGACGCAAATCCGGGGACGCGAAGTCCTAAAGCAGTAAAGTGGACGCGGAGTCCGGAAAGCAGTAACCGGACGCAAAGTCCCGGGACGCGAAGTCCTGAAAGCAGTAAAGTGGACGCGGAGTCCGGAAAGCATAACCGGACGCAAAGTCCCAGGACGCGAAGTCCTGCAAGCAGTAAAGTGGACGCGGAGTCCGGAAAGCAGTAACCGACGCAAAGTCCGGGGACGCGAATTCCTGAAAGCAGTTAAGAGGACGCGGAGTCCGGAAAGCAATAACCGGACGCAAAGTCCGGGGACGCGAAGTCCTGAAAGCAGTAACCGGACGCAAATTCCGGGGACGCGAAGTCCTAAAAGCAATAAAGTGGACGCGGAGTCCGGAAAGCAGTAACCTGACGCAAAGTCCGGGGACGCGAAGTCCTGAAAGCAGTAAAGTGGACGCGGAGTCCGGAAAGCAGTAACCGGACGCAAAGTCCTGGGACGGGAAGTCCTGAAAGCAGTAAAGTGGACGCGGAGTCCGGAAAGCAGTAACCGGACGCAAAGTCCGGGGACGCGAATTCCTGAAAGCAGTAAGAGGACGCGGAGTCCGGAAAGCAATAACCGGACGCAAAGTCCGGGGACGCGAAGTCCTGAAGCACTAAAGTGGACGCAGAAGTCCGGAAAGCAATAACCGGATGCAAAGTCCGGGGACGCGAAGTCCGGGGACGCGAAGTCCGGGGACGCGAAGTCCTGAAAGCAGTAAAGTGGCAAGCGGAGTCCGGAAAGAAGTAACCGGACGAAGAGTCCGGGGTGCGCGAAGTCCTGAAAGCGGATTCCGGAAAGCAGTAACCGGACGCAAAGTCCGGGGACGCGAAGTCCTGAAAGCAGTAAATGGACGCGGAGTCCGGAAGAAGTACCTGGACGCAGAGTCCGGGGACACGAAGTCCTGAAAGCGGAGTCCGGAAAGCAGTAAACGGACGCACAGCCAGTCCGGACGCGAAGTCCTGAAAGCAGTAAAGTGGACGCGGAGTCCGGAAGCAGTACCGGACGCAAAGTCCGGGGACGCGAAGTCCTGAAAGCAGTAAGTGGACGCGGAGTCCGGAAAGCAGTAACCGGACGCAAAGTCGGGACGCGAAGTCCTGAAAGCAGTAAGTGGACGCGGAGTCCGGAAAGCAGTAACCGGACGCAAAGTCCGGGACGCGAAGTCCTGAAAACAGTAAAGTGGACGCAGAGTCCGGAAAGCAATAACCGGACGCAATGTCCGGGGACGCGAAGTCCTGAAAGCGTAAGTGGACGCGGAGTCCGGAAAGCAGTAACGAGACGCAAAGTCCGGGGACGCGAATCCTGAAATCAGTGAAGTGGACGCGGAGTCCGAAAGCAATACCGGACGCGAAGTCCTGAAAGCAGTAAAGTGGACGCGGAGTCCGGAAGTAGTAACCGGACGTAAAGTCTGGGGACGCGAAGTCCGTGAAAGCATAAAGTGGACGCGGAGTCCGGAAGCAGTAACCGGACGCAAAGTCCCATGACGCGAAGTCCTGCAAGCAGTAAAGTGGACGCGGAGTCCGGAAAGCAGTAACCGGACGCAATGTCCGGGGACGGGAAGTTCTAAATAAGTAAAGTGGACGCGGAGTCCGGAAAGCAATAACCGGACGCGAAGTCTTGGGACGCGAAGTCCTGTAAGAAGTAAAGTGGACGCGGAGTCCAGAAAGCATAACCGGACGCAAAATCGGGGGACGCGAAGTCCTGAAAGCAATAAAGTGGACGCGAAGTCCGGGGCGCGAAGCCTGAAAGCAGTAACCGACGCAAATTCCGGGGACGCGAAGTCCTAAAAGCAATAAAGTGGACGCGGAGTCCGGAAAGCAGTAACCGACGCAAAGTCCGGGGACGCGAAGTCCTGAAAGCAGTAAAGTGGACGCGGAGTCCGGAAAGCA
>NW_022204172.1:0-30569 GCF_007655135.1 Punica granatum
AAAAGTAAACTCGCACGTGTGAGCAGACCCGGCAAGGTTGCAAGAGGCAGGAGCGAGCAGGCTCGACGAACTTGCGAAGCAGAAAAGTAAACTCGCACGGGGGAGCAGACCCGGCAAGGTTGCAAGAGGCACGAGCGAGCAGGCTCGGCGAACATGCGAAGCAGAAAAGTAAACTCGCACGGGTGAGCTGACCCGGCAAGGTTGCAAGATGCAGGAGCGAGCAGGCTCGGCGAACTAGCGAAGCAGAAAAGTAAACTCGCACGGGTGAGCAGACCGGGCAAGGTTGCAAGAGGCACGAGCGAGCAGGCTCGACGAACATGCGAAGCAGAAAAGTAAACTCGCACGGGTGAGAAGACCCGGGAAGGTTGCAAGAGGCAGGAGCGAGCAGGCTCGGCGAAATTGCGAAGCAGAAAAGTAAACTCGCACGGGTGAGCAGACCCGGCAAGGTTGCAAGAGGCACGAGCGAGCAGGCTCGGCGAACATGCGAAGCAGAAAAGTAAACTCGCACGGGTGAGCAGACCCGGCAAGGTTGCAAGATGCAGGAGCGAGCAGGCTCGGCGAACTTGCGAAGCAGAAAAGTAAACTCGCACGGGTGAGCAGACCGGGCAAGGTTGCAAGAGGCACGAGCGAGCAGGCTCGACGAACATGCGAAGCAGAAAAGTAAACTCGCACGGGTGAGAAGACCCGGGAAGGTTGCAAGAGGCAGGAGCGAGCAGGCTCGGCGAAATTGCGAAGCAGAAAAGTAAACTCGCACGGGTGAGCAGACCCGGCAAGGTTGCAAGAGGCAGGAGCGAGCAGGCTCCGCGAAATTGCGAAGCAGAAAAGTAAACTCGCACGGGTGAGCAGACCCGGCAAGGTTGCAAGAGGCACGAGCGAGCAGGCTCGGCAAACATGCGAAGCAGAAAAGTAAACTCGCACGGGTGAGCAGACCCGGCAAGGTTGCAAGATGCAGGAGCGAGCAGGCTCGGCGAACTTGCGAACCAGAAAAGTAAACTCGCACTGGTGAGCAGACCCGGCAAGGTTGCAAGATGCAGGAGCGAGCAGGCTCGGCGAACTAGCGAAGCAGGAAAGTAAACTCGCACGGGTGAGCAGACCGGGCAAGGTTGCAAGGGGTACGAGCGAGCAGGCTCGACGAACTTGCGAAGCAGAAAACTTAACTCGCACGGGTGAGCAGACCTGGCAAGTTTGCAAGGGGCAAAAGCGAGCATGGTCGGTCAACTTGCGAAGCAGAAAAGTAAACTCGCACGGGTGAGCAAACCTAGCAAGGTTGCAAGAGACACGAGCGTGTAGGCACGGCGAACTTGCGAAACACAAAAGTAAACTCGCACGTGTGAGCAGACTCGGCAGGGTTGCAAGAGGCAGGAGCGAGCAGGCTCGACGAACTTGCGAAGCAGAAAAGTAAACTCGCACGGGGGAGTAGACCCGGCAAGGTTGCAAGAGGCACGAGCGAGCAGGCTCGGCGAACATGCGAAGCAGAAAAGTAAACTCGCACGGTGAGAGCTGACCCGGCAAGGTTGCAAGATGCAGGAGCGAGCAGGCTCGCGAACTAGCGAAGCAGAAAAGTAAACTCGCACGGGTGAGCAGACCGGGCAAGGTTGCAAGAGGCACGAGCGAGCAGGCTCGACGAACATGCGAAGCAGAAAAGTAAACTCGCACGGGTGAGAAGACCCGGGAAGGTTGCAAGAGGCAGGAGCGAGCAGGCTCGGCGAAATTGCGAAGCAGAAAGTAAACTCGCACGGGTGAGCAGCACCCGGCAAGGTTGCAAGAGGCACGAGCGAGCAGGCTCGGCGAACATGCGAAGCAGAAAAGTAAACTCGCGCGGGTGAGCTGACCCGGCAAGGTTGCAAGATGCAGGAGCGAGCAGGCTCGGCGAACTAGCGAAGCAGAAAAGTAAACTCGCACGGTGAGCAGACCGGGCAAGGTTGCAAGAGGCACGAGCGAGCAGGCTCGACGAACATGCGAAGCAGAAAGTAAACTCGCACGGGTGAGAAGACCCGGGAAGGTTGCAAGAGGCAGGAGCGAGCAGGCTCGGCGAAATTGCGAAGCAGAAAAGTAAACTCGCACGGTGAGCAGACCGGCAAGTTTGCAAGAGGCACGAGCGAGCAGGCTCGGCGAATTGCGAAGCAGAAAAGTAAACTCGCACGGGTGAGCAGACCCGGCAAGGTTGCAAGAGGCACGAGCGAGCAGGCTCGGCGAACATGCGAAGCAGAAAAGTAAACTCGCACGGGTGAGAAGACCCGGGAAGGTTGCAAGAGGCAGGAGCGAGCAGGCTCGGCGAAATTGCGAAGCAGAAAAGTAAACTCGCACGGGTGAGCAGACCCGGCAAGGTTGCAAGAGGCACGAGCGAGCAGGCTCGGCGAACATGCGAAGCAGAAAAGTAAACTCGCACGGGTGAAAAGACCCGGGAAGGTTGCAAGAGGCAGGAGCGAGCAGGCTCGGCGAAATTGCGAAGCAGAAAAGTAAACTCGCACGGGTGAGCAGACCCGGCAAGGTTGCAAGAGGCAGGAGCGAGCAGGCTCGGAAATGCGAAGCAGAAAAGTAAACTCGCACGGGTGAGCAGACCCGGCAAGGTTGCAAGATGCAGGAGCGAGCAGGCTCGGCGAACTTGCGAAGCAGAAAAGTAAACTCGCACCGGTGAGCAGACCCGCAAGGTTGCAAGAGGCAGAGCGAGCAGGCTCGGCGAAATTGCGAAGCAGAAAAGTAAACTCGCACGGGTGAGCAGACCCGGCAAGGTTGCAAGAGGCACGAGCGAGCAGGCTCGGCGAACATGCGAAGCAGAAAAGTAACTCGCACGGGTGAGCTGACCCGGCAAGGTTGCAAGATGCAGGAGCGAGCAGGCTCGGCGAACTAGCGAAGCAGAAAAGTAAACTCGCACGGGTGAGCAGACCGGGCAAGGTTGCAAGAGGCAGAGCGAGCAGGCTCGGCGAACATGCGAAGCAGAAAAGTAAACTCGCACGGGTGAGCAGACCCGGCAAGGTTGCAAGGCAGAGCGAGCAGGCTCGGCGAACTTGCGAAGCAGAAAAGTAAACTCGCACGGGTGAGCAGACCCGGCAGGTTGCAAGAGGCAGGAGCGAGCAGGCTCGGCGAACATGCGAAGCAGAAAAGTAAACTCGCACGGTGAGCAGACCCGGCAAGGTTGCAAGAGGCAGGCGAGCAGGCTCGGCGAACTTGCGAACCAGAAAAGTAAACTCGCACTGGTAAGCAGACCCGGCAAGGTTGCAAGATGCAGGAGCGAGCAGGCTCGGCGAACTAGCGAAGCAGGAAAGTAAACTCGCACGGGTGAGCAGACCGGGCGAGGTTGCAAGGGGTACGAGCGAGCAGGCTCGACGAACTTGCGAAGCAGAAAACTTAACTCGCACGGGTGAGCAGACCCGGCAAGTTTGCAAGGGGCAAAAGCGAGCATGGTCAGTCAACTTGCGAAGCAGAAAAGTAAACTCGCACGGGTGAGCAGACCCGGCAAGGTTGCAAGAGGCACGAGCGAGCAGGCTCGGCGAACTTGCGAAGCAGAAAAGTAAACTCGCACGTGTGAGCAGACCCGGCAGGGTTGCAAGAGGCAGGAGCGAGCAGGCTCGACGAACTTGCGAAGCAGAAATGTAAACTCGCACGGGGAGTAGACCCGGCAAGGTTGCAAGAGGCACGAGCGAGCAGGCTCGGCGAACATGCGAAGCAGAAAAGTAAACTCGCACGGGTGAGCTGACCCGGCAAGGTTGCAAGATGCAGGAGCGAGCAGGCTCGACTAGCGAAGCAGAAAAGTAAACTCGCACGGGTGAGCACCCGGCAAGGTTGCAAGAGGCACGAGCGAGCAGGCTCGGCGAACATGCGAAGCAGAAAAGTAAACTCGCACGGGTGAGCAGACCCGGCAAGGTTGCAAGAGGCAAGAGCGAGCAGGCTCGGCGAAATTGCGAACCAGAAAATTAAACTTGCACGGGTGAGCAGACCCGGCAAGGTTGCAAGAGGCACGAGCGAGCAGGCTCGACGAACATGCGAAGCAGAAAAGTAAACTCGCACGGGTGAGAAGACCCGGGAAGGTTGCAAGAGACAGGAGCGAGCAGGCTCGGCGAAATTGCGAAGCAGAAAAGTAAACTCGCACGGGTGAGCAGACCCGGCAAGGTTGCAAGAGGCACGAGCGAGCAGGCTCGGCGAACATGCGAAGCAGAAAAGTAAACTCGCACGGGTGAGCAACCCGGCAAGGTTGCAAGAGGCAGGAGCGAGCAGGCTCGCGAACTTGCGAAGCAGAAAAGTAAACTCGCACGGTGAGCAGACCCGGCAAGGTTGCAAGAGGCACGAGCGAGCAGGCTCGGCAAACATGCGAAGCAGAAAAGTAAACTCGCACGGGTGAGCAGACCCGGCAAGGTTGCAAGATGCAGGAGCGAGCAGGCTCGGCGAACTTGCGAACCAGAAAAGTAAACTCGCACTGGTGAGCAGACCCGGCAAGGTTGCAAGATGCAGGAGCGAGCAGGCTCGGCGAACTAGCGAAGCAGGAAAGTAAACTCGCACGGGTGAGCAGACCGGGCAAGGTTGCAAGGGCAGGACGAGCAGCAGCTCGACGAACTTGCGAAGCAGAAAAGTAACTCGCACGGGTGAGCAGACCCGGCAAGTTTGCAAGGGGCAAAAGCGAGCATGTCGGTCAACTTGCGAAGCAGAAAAGTAAACTCGCACGGGTGAGCAAACCTAGCAAGGTTGCAAGAGACACGAGCGAGCAGGCTCGGCGAACTTGCGAAGCAGAAAAGTAAACTCGCACGGGTGAGCAGACCCGGCAGGTTGCAAGAGGCAGAGCGAGCAGGCTCGACGAACTTGCGAAGCAGAAAAGTAAACTCGCACGGGGGAGCAGACCCGGCAAGGTTGCAAGAGGCACGAGCGAGCAGGCTCGGCGAACATGCGAAGCAGAAAAGTAAACTCGCACGGGTGAGCAGACCCGGCAAGGTTGCAAGAGGCAGGAGCGAGCAGGCTCGGCGAACTCGAAGCAGAAAAGTAAACTCGCACGGGTGAGCAGACCGGCAAGGTTGCAAGAGGCACGAGCGAGCAGGCTCGGCGAAATGCGAAGCAGAAAAGTAAACTCGCACGGGTGAGCAGACCCGGCAAGGTTGCAAGAGGCAGGAGCGAGCAGGCTCGGCGAATTGCGAAGCAGAAAAGTAAACTCGCACGGGTGAGCAGACCCGGCAAGGTTGCAAGAGGCACGAGCGAGCAGGCTCGCGAACATGCGAAGCAGAAAAGTAAACTCGCACGGTGAGCAGACCCGGCAAGGTTGCAAGAGGCAGAGCGAGCAGGCTCGGCGAAATTGCGAAGCAGAAAGTAAACTCGCACGGGTGAGCAGACCCGGCAAGGTTGCAAGAGGCACGAGCGAGCAGGCTCGGCGAACATGCGAAGCAGAAAAGTAAACTCGCACGGGTGAGCAGACCCGGCAAGGTTGCAAGAGGCAGGAGCGAGCAGGCTCGCGAACTAGCGAAGCAGAAAAGTAAACTCGCACGGGTGAGCAGACCCGGGCAAGGTTGCAAGAGGCACGAGCGAGCAGGCTCGGCGAACATGCGAAGCAGAAAAGTAAACTCGCACGGGTGAGCAGACCCGGAAGGTTGCAAGAGGCAGAGCGAGCAGGCTCGGCGAAATTGCGAAGCAGAAAAGTAAACTCGCACGGGTGAGCAGACCCGGCAAGGTTGCAAGAGCACGAGCGAGCAGGCTCGGCGAACATGCGAAGCAGAAAAGTAAACTCGCACGGGTGAGCAGACCCGGCAAGGTTGCAAGATGCAGGAGCGAGCAGGCTCGGCGAACTTGCGAACCAGAAAAGTAAACTCGCACGGGTGAAGCAGAACCGGCAAGGTTGCAAGATGCAGAGCGAGCAGGCTCGGCGAACTAGCGAAGCAGAAAAGTAAACTCGCACGGGTGAGCAGACCGGGCAAGGTTGCAAGGGGTACGAGCGAGCAGGCTCGACGAACTTGCGAAGCAGAAAAGTAACTCGCACGGGTGAGCACCTGGCAAGTTTGCAAGAGGCAAAGCGAGCAGGTCGGCAACTTGCGAAGCAGAAAAGTAAACTCGCACGGGTGAGCAAACCCGGCAAGGTTGCAAGAGGCACGAGCGAGCAGGCTCGGCGAACTTGCGAAGCAGAAAGTAAACTCGCACGTGTGAGCAGACCCGGCAAGGTTGCAAGAGGCAGGAGCGAGCAGGCTCGACGAACTTGCGAAGCAGAAAAGTAAACTCGCACGGGTGAGCAGACCCGGCAAGGTTGCAAGAGGCACGAGCGAGCAGGCTCGGCGAACTTGCGAAGCAGAAAGTAAACTCGCACGGTGAGCAGACCCGGCAAGGTTGCAAGAGGCAGGAGCGAGCAGGCTCGGCGAACTTGCGAAGCAGAAAAGTAAACTCGCACGGGTGAGCAGACCGGGCAAGGTTGCAAGAGGCACGAGCGAGCAGGCTCGACGAACATGCGAAGCAAAAGTAAACTCGCTCGCACGGGTGAGAGACCCGGCAAGGTTGCAAGAGGCAGGAGCGAGCAGGCTCGGCGAAATTGCGAAGCAGAAAGTAAACTCGCACGGTGAGCAGACCGGCAAGGTTGCAAGAGGCACGAGCGAGCAGGCTCGGCGAACATGCGAAGCAGAAAAGTAAACTCGCACGGGTGAGCAGACCCGGCAAGGTTGCAAGATGCAGGAGCGAGCAGGCTCGGCGAACTTGCGAAGCAGAAAAGTAAACTCGCACGGGTGAGCAGACCCGGCAAGGTTGCAAGAGGCACGAGCGAGCAGGCTCGACGAACATGCGAAGCAGAAAAGTAAACTCGCACTGGTGAGCAGACCCGGCAAGGTTGCAAGAGGCACGAGCGAGCAGGCTCCGCGAAATTGCGAAGCAGAAAAGTAAACTCGCACGGGTGAGCAGACCCGGCAAGGTTGCAAGAGGCATGAGCGAGCAGGCTCGGCGAAATTGCGAACCAGAAAATTAAACTTGCACGGGTGAGCAGACCCGGCAAGGTTGCAAGAGGCACGAGCGAGCAGGCTCGACGAACATGCGAAGCAGAAAAGTAAACTCGCACGGAGAGCAGACCCGGCAAGGTTGCAAGAGGCACGAGCGAGCAGGCTCGACGAACTTGCGAAGCAGAAAAGTTAACTCGCACGGGTGAGCAGACCCGGCAAGGTTGCAAGAGGCACGAGCGAGCAGGCTCGGCGAACTTGCGAAGCAGAAAAGTTAACTCGCACGGAGAGCAGACCTGGCAAGGTTGCAAGAGGCACGAGCGAGCAGGCTCGACGAACTTGCGAAGCAGAAAAGTTAACTCGCACGGGTGAGCAGACCCGGCAAGGTTGCAAGAGGCACGAGCGAGCAGGCTCGGCGAACATGCGAAGCAGAAAGTAAACTCGCACGGGTGAGCAGCCCGGCAAGGTTGCAAGAGGCAGGAGCGAGCAGGCTCGCGAACTTGCGAAGCAGAAAAGTAAACTCGCACGGGTGAGCAGACCGGCAAGGTTGCAAGAGGCAGGAGCGAGCAGGCTCGGCGAACATGCGAAGCAGAAAAGTAAACTCGCACGGGTGAGAACCCCGGCAAGGTTGCAAGAGGCAGAGCGAGCAGGCTCGGCGAAATTGCGAAGCAGAAAAGTAAACTCGCACGGGTGAGCAGACCCGGCAAGGTTGCAAGAGGCACGAGCGAGCAGGCTCGGCGAACATGCGAAGCAGAAAAGTAAACTCGCACGGGTGAGCAGACCCGGCAAGGTTGCAAGATGCAGAGCGAGCAGGCTCGGCGAACGCGAAGCAGAAAAGTAAACTCGCACGGGTGAGCAGACCGGGCAAGGTTGCAAGAGGCCGAGCGAGCAGGCTCGACGAACATGCGAAGCAGAAAAGTAAACTCGCACGGGTGAGAAGACCCGGGAAGGTTGCAAGAGGCAGGAGCGAGCAGGCTCGGCGAAATTGCGAAGCAGAAAAGTAAACTCGCACGGGTGAGCAGACCCGGCAAGGTTGCAAGAGGCAGGAGCGAGCAGGCTCCGCGAAATTGCGAAGCAGAAAAGTAAACTCGCACGGGTGAGCAGACCCGGCAAGGTTGCAAGAGGCACGAGCGAGCAGGCTCGGCGAACATGCGAAGCAGAAAAGTAAACTCGCACGGGTGAGCAGACCCGGCAAGGTTGCAAGATGCAGGAGCGAGCAGGCTCGGCGAACTTGCGAAGCAGAAAAGTAAACTCGCACGGGTGAGCAGACCCGGCAAGGTTGCAAGAGGCACGAGCGAGCAGGCTCGGCAAACATGCGAAGCAGAAAAGTAAACTCGCACGGGTGAGCAGACCCGGCAAGGTTGCAAGATGCAGGAGCGAGCAGGCTCGGCGAAATTGCGAAGCAGAAAAGTAAACTCGCACGGGTGAGCAGACCCGGTAAGGTTGCAAGAGGCACGAGCGAGCAGGCTCGGCAAACATGCGAAGCAGAAAAGTAAACTCGCACGGGTGAGCAGACCGGCAAGGTTGCAAGAGGCGGAGCGAGCAGGCTCGGCGAACAGCGAAGCAGAAAAGTAAACTCCTCGCACGGTGAGCAGACCGGGCAAGGTTGCAAGAGGCACGAGCGAGCAGGCTCGGCGAACATGCGAAGCAGAAAAGTAAACTCGCACGGGTGAGCAGACCCGGCAAGGTTGCAAGAGGCAGGAGCGAGCAGGCTCGGCGAAATTGCGAAGCAGAAAAGTAAACTCGCACGGGTGAGCAGACCCGGCAAGGTTGCAAGAGGCAGGAGCGAGCAGGCTCGGCAAACATGCGAAGCAGAAAAGTAAACTCGCACGGGTGAGCAGACCCGGCAAGGTTGCAAGATGCAGGAGCGAGCAGGCTCGGCGAACTTGCGAACCAGAAAAGTAAACTCGCACTGGTGAGCAGACCCGGCAAGGTTGCAAGATGCAGGAGCGAGCAGGCTCGGCGAACTAGCGAAGCAGGAAAGTAAACTCGCACGGGTGAGCAGACCGGGCAAGGTTGCAAGGGGTACGAGCGAGCAGGCTCGACGAACTTGCGAAGCAGAAAACTTAACTCGCACGGGTGAGCAGACCTGGCAAGTTTGCAAGGGGCAAAAGCGAGCATGGTCGGTCAACTTGCGAAGCAGAAAAGTAAACTCGCACGGGTGAGCAAACCTAGCAAGGTTGCAAGAGACCGAGCGGCAGGCTCGGCGAACTTGCGAAGCAGAAAAGTAACTCGCACGGGTGAGCAGACCGGCAGGTTGCAAGGCAGGAGCGAGCAGGCTCGACGAACTTGCGAAGCAGAAAAGTAAACTCGCACGGGTGAGTAGACCCGGCAAGGTTGCAAGAGGCACGAGCGAGCAGGCTCGGCGAACATGCGAAGCAGAAAAGTAAACTCGCACGGGTGCAGACCCGGCAAGGTTGCAAGATGCAGGAGCGAGCAGGCTCGGCGAACTAGCGAAGCAGAAAAGTAAACTCGCACGGGTGAGCAGACCGGCAAGGTTGCAAGAGGCACGAGCGAGCAGGCTCGACGAACATGCGAAGCAGAAAAGTAAACTCGCACGGGTGAGAAGACCCGGGAAGGTTGCAAGAGGCAGGAGCGAGCAGGCTCGGCGAAATTGCGAAGCAGAAAAGTAAACTCGCACGGGTGAGCAGACCCGGCAAGGTTGCAAGAGGCACGAGCGAGCAGGCTCGGCGAACATGCGAAGCAGAAAAGTAAACTCGCACGGGTGAGCAGACCCGGCAAGGTTGCAAGATGCAGGAGCGAGCAGGCTCGGCGAACTAGCGAAGCAGAAAAGTAAACTCGCACGGGTGAGCAGACCGGGCAAGGTTGCAAGAGGCACGAGCGAGCAGGCTCGGCGAACATGCGAAGCAGAAAAGTAAACTCGCACGGGTGAGAAGACCCGGGAAGGTTGCAAGAGGCAGGAGCGAGCAGGCTCGGCGAAATTGCGAAGCAGAAAAGTAAACTCGCACGGGTGAGCAGACCGGCAAGGTTGCAAGAGGCACGAGCGAGCAGGCTCGGCGAACATGCGAAGCAGAAAAGTAAACTCGCACGGGTGAGCAGACCCGGCAAGGTTGCAAGAGGCAGAGCGAGCAGGCTCGGCGAATTGCGAAGCAGAAAAGTAAACTCGCACGGTGAGCAGACCCGGCAAGGTTGCAAGAGGCACGAGCGAGCAGGCTCGGCGAACTTGCGAAGCAGAAAAGTAAACTCGCACGGGTGAGCAGACCGGCAAGGTTGCAAGAGGCACGAGCGAGCAGGCTCGGCGAACATGCGAAGCAGAAAGTAAACTCGCACGGGTGAGCAGACCCGGCAAGGTTGCAAGAGGCAGAGCGAGCAGGCTCGGCGAACTTGCGAAGCAGAAAAGTAAACTCGCACGGGTGAGCAGACCGGCAAGGTTGCAAGAGGCACGAGCGAGCAGGCTCGGCGACATTGCGAAGCAGAAAAGTAAACTCGCACGGTGAGCAGACCGGGAAGGTTGCAAGAGGCAGAGCGAGCAGGCTCGGCGAATTGCGAAGCAGAAAAGTAAACTCGCACGGGTGAGCAGACCCGGCAAGGTTGCAAGAGGCACGAGCGAGCAGGCTCGCGAAATTGCGAAGCAGAAAAGTAAACTCGCACGGTGAGCAGACCCGGCAAGGTTGCAAGAGGCACGAGCGAGCAGGCTCGGCGAACATGCGAAGCAGAAAAGTAAACTCGCACGGGTGAGCAGACCCGGCAAGGTTGCAAGATGCAGGAGCGAGCAGGCTCGGCGAACTTGCGAAGCAGAAAAGTAAACTCGCACGGGTGAGCAGACCGGGCAAGGTTGCAAGAGGCAGGAGCGAGCAGGCTCGGCGAACATGCGAAGCAGAAAAGTAAACTCGCACGGGTGAGCAGACCGGGCAAGGTTGCAAGAGGCACGAGCGAGCAGGCTCGACGAACATGCGAAGCAGAAAAGTAAACTCGCACGGGTGAGCAGACCCGGCAAGGTTGCAAGAGGCAGGAGCGAGCAGGCTCGGCGAACTTGCGAAGCAGAAAGTAAACTCGCACGGGTGAGCAGACCCGGCAAGGTTGCAAGAGGCAGGAGCGAGCAGGCTCGGCGAACTTGCGAAGCAGAAAAGTAAACTCGCACGGGTGAGCAGACCCGGCAAGGTTGCAAGAGGCACGAGCGAGCAGGCTCGGCGAACATGCGAAGCAGAAAAGTAAACTCGCACGGGTGAGCAGACCCGGCAAGGTTGCAAGAGGCAGGAGCGAGCAGGCTCGGCGAACTTGCGAAGCAGAAAAGTAAACTCGCACGGGTGAGCAGACCCGGCAAGGTTGCAAGAGGCAGGAGCGAGCAGGCTCGGCGAACTAGCGAAGCAGAAAAGTAAACTCGCACGGGTGAGCAGACCGGGCAAGGTTGCAAGGGGTACGAGCGAGCAGGCTCGACGAACTTGCGAAGCAGAAAAGTAAACTCGCACGGGTGAGCAGACCTGGCAAGTTTGCAAGGGCAAAAGCGAGCAGGTCGGTCGAACTTGCGAAGCAGAAAAGTAAACTCGCACGGGTGAGCAAACCGGCAAGGTTGCAAGAGGCACGAGCGAGCAGGCTCGGCGAACTTGCGAAGCAGAAAAGTAAACTCGCACGTGTGAGCAGACCCGGCAAGGTTGCAAGAGCAGGAGCGAGCAGGCTCGGCGAACTTGCGAAGCAGAAAAGTAAACTCGCACGGGTGAGCAGACCCGGCAAGGTTGCAAGAGGCACGAGCGAGCAGGCTCGGCGAACATGCGAAGCAGAAAAGTAAACTCGCACGGGTGAGCAGACCCGGCAAGGTTGCAAGAGGCACGAGCGAGCAGGCTCGGCGAACTAGCGAAGCAGAAAAGTAAACTCGCACGGGTGAGCAGACCGGGCAAGGTTGCAAGAGGCACGAGCGAGCAGGCTCGACGAACATGCGAAGCAGAAAAGTAAACTCGCACGGGTGAGAAGACCCGGGAAGGTTGCAAGAGGCAGGAGCGAGCAGGCTCGGCGAAATTGCGAAGCAGAAAAGTAAACTCGCACGGGTGAGCAGACCCGGCAAGGTTGCAAGAGGCAGGAGCGAGCAGGCTCCGCGAAATTGCGAAGCAGAAAAGTAAACTCGCACGGGTGAGCAGACCCGGCAAGGTTGCAAGAGGCACGAGCGAGCAGGCTCGGCGAAATTGCGAAGCAGAAAAGTAAACTGGCACGGGTGAGCAGACCCGGCAAGGTTGCAAGAGGCACGAGCGAGCAGGCTCGGCGAACATGCGAAGCAGAAAAGTAAACTCGCACGGGTGAGCAGACCCGGCAAGGTTGCAAGATGCAGGAGCGAGCAGGCTCGGCGAACTTGCGAACCAGAAAAGTAAACTCGCACTGGTGAGCAGACCCGGCAAGGTTGCAAGAGGCACGAGCGAGCAGGCTCGACGAACATGCGAAGCAGAAAAGTAAACTCGCACGGGTGAGCAGACCCGGCAAGGTTGCAAGAGGCAGAGCGAGCAGGCTCGGCGAAATTGCGATGCAGAAAAGTAAACTCGCACGGGGGAGCAGACCCGGCAAGGTTGCAAGAGGCACGAGCGAGCAGGCTCGGCGAAATTGCGAAGCAGAAAAGTAAACTCGCACGGGTGAGCAGACCCGGCAAGGTTGCAAGAGGCACGAGCGAGCAGGCTCGGCGAACATGCGTAGCAGAAAAGTAAACTCGCACGGGTTAGCTGATCCGGCAAGGTTGCAAGAGGCACGAGCGAGCAGGCTCGGCGAAATTGCGAAGCAGAAAAGTAAACTCGCACGGGTGAGCAGACCCGGCAAGGTTGCAAGAGGCACGAGCGAGCAGGCTCGGCGAAATTGCGAAGCAGAAAAGTAAACTCGCACGGGTGAGCAGACCCGGCAAGGTTGCAAGAGGCACGAGCGAGCAGGCTCGGCGAACATGCGAAGCAGAAAAGTAAACTCGCACGGGTGAGCAGACCCGGCAAGGTTGCAAGATGCAGGAGCGAGCAGGCTCGGCGAACTAGCGAAGCAGAAAAGTAAACTCGCACGGGTGAGCAGACCGGGCAAGGTTGCAAGAGGCACGAGCGAGCAGGCTCGGCGAACATGCGAAGCAGAAAAGTAAACTCGCACGGGTGAGAGACCCGGAAGGTTGCAAGAGGCAGAGCGAGCAGGCTCGGCGAATTGCGAAGCAGAAAAGTAAACTCGCACGGGTGAGCAGACCCGGCAAGGTTGCAAGAGGCAGGAGCGAGCAGGCTCGGCGAACTTGCGAAGCAGAAAAGTAAACTCGCACGGGTGAGCAGACCCGGCAAGGTTGCAAGAGGCATGAGCGAGCAGGCTCGGCGAAATTGCGAACCAGAAAATTAAACTTGCACGGGTGAGCAGACCCCGCAAGGTTGCAAGAGGCACGAGCGAGCAGGCTCGACGAACATGCGAAGCAGAAAAGTAAACTCGCACGGGTGAGCAGACCCGGCAAGGTTGCAAGATGCAGGAGCGAGCAGGCTCGGCGAACTTGCGAACCAGAAAAGTAAACTCGCACCGGTGAGCAGACCCGGCAAGGTTGCAAGATGCAGGAGCGAGCAGGCTCCGCGAAATTGCGAAGCAGAAAAGTAAACTCGCACGGGTGAGCAGACCCGGCAAGGTTGCAAGAGGCACGAGCGAGCAGGCTCGGCGAACTTGCGAAGCAGAAAAGTAACTCGCACGGGTGAGCAGACCCGGCAAGTTTGCAAGAGGCAAAAGCGAGCAGGTCGGCAACTTGCGAAGCAGAAAAGTAAACTCGCACGGGTGAGCAAACCTAGCAAGGTTGCAAGAGACACGAGCGAGCAGGCTCGGCGAACTTGCGAAGCAGAAAAGTAAACTCGCACGTGTGAGCAGACCCGGCAGGTTGCAAGAGGCAGAGCGAGCAGGCTCGACGAACTTGCGAAGCAGAAAAGTAAACTCGCACGGGTGAGCAGACCCGGCAAGGTTGCAAGAGGCACGAGCGAGCAGGCTCGCGAACATGCGAAGCAGAAAAGTAAACTCGCACGGGTGAGCAGACCCGGCAAGGTTGCAAGATGCAGAGCGAGCAGGCTCGGCGAACTTGCGAAGCAGAAAAGTAAACTCGCACGGGTGAGCAGACCCGGCAAGGTTGCAAGAGGCAGAGCGAGCAGGCTCGGCGAAAGCGAAGCAGAAAAGTAAACTCGCACGGGTGAGCAGACCCGGCAAGGTTGCAAGAGGCAGGAGCGAGCAGGCTCGGCGAAATTGCGAAGCAGAAAGTAAACTCGCACGGTGAGCAGACCCGGCAAGTTGCAAGAGGCAGGAGCGAGCAGGCTCGGCGAAATTGCGAAGCAGAAAAGTAAACTCGCACGGGTGAGCAGACCGGGCAAGGTTGCAAGAGGCACGAGCGAGCAGGCTCGGCGAACATGCGAAGCAGAAAAGTAAACTCGCACGGGTGAGCAGACCCGGCAAGGTTGCAAGAGCAGGAGCGAGCAGGCTCGGCGAAATTGCGAAGCAGAAAAGTAAACTCGCACGGGTGAGCAGACCGGCAAGGTTGCAAGAGGCACGAGCGAGCAGGCTCGGCGAATTGCGAAGCAGAAAGTAAACTCGCACGGGTGAGCAGACCCGGCAAGGTTGCAAGAGGCACGAGCGAGCAGGCTCGGCGAACATGCGAAGCAGAAAAGTAAACTCGCACGGGTGAGCAGACCCGGCAAGGTTGCAAGAGGCAGGAGCGAGCAGGCTCGCGAACTTGCGAAGCAGAAAAGTAAACTCGCACGGGTGAGCAGACCGGGCAAGGTTGCAAGAGGCAGAGCGAGCAGGCTCGGCGAACATGCGAAGCAGAAAAGTAAACTCGCACGGGTGAGCAGACCCGGCAAGGTTGCAAGAGGCAGAGCGCGAGCAGGCTCGGCGAACTTGCGAAGCAGAAAAGTAAACTCGCACGGGTGAGCAGACCCGGCAAGGTTGCAAGAGGCAGGAGCGAGCAGGCTCGCGAACTTGCGAAGCAGAAAAGTAAACTCGCACGGGTGAGCAGACCCGGCAAGGTTGCAAGAGGCACGAGCGAGCAGGCTCGGCGAACATGCGAAGCAGAAAAGTAAACTCGCACGGGTGAGCAGACCCGGCAAGGTTGCAAGAGGCACGAGCGAGCAGGCTCGGCGAACATGCGAAGCAGAAAAGTAAACTCGCACGGGTGAGCAGACCCGGCAAGGTTGCAAGAGGCAGGAGCGAGCAGGCTCGGCGAACTTGCGAAGCAGAAAAGTAAACTCGCACGGGTGAGCAGACCCGGCAAGGTTGCAAGAGGCAGGAGCGAGCAGGCTCGGCGAACTTGCGAAGCAGAAAAGTAAACTCGCACGGGTGAGCAGACCCGGCAAGGTTGCAAGAGGCACGAGCGAGCAGGCTCGACGAACTGCGAAGCAGAAAAGTTAACTCGCACGGTGAGCAGACCCGGCAAGGTTGCAAGAGGCACGAGCGAGCAGGCTCGGCGAACTGCGAAGCAGAAAAGTAAACTCGCACGGGTGAGCAGACCTGCAAGGTTGCAAGAGGCACGAGCGAGCAGGCTCGGCGAACTTGCGAAGCAGAAAAGTAAACTCGCACGGTGAGCAGACCCGGCAAGGTTGCAAGAGGCAGAGCGAGCAGGCTCGACGAACTTGCGAAGCAGAAAAGTAAACTCGCACGGGTGAGCAGACCCGGCAAGGTTGCAAGAGGCACGAGCGAGCAGGCTCGGCGAACATGCGAAGCAGAAAAGTAAACTCGCACGGGTGAGCAGACCCGGCAAGGTTGCAAGAGGCAGGAGCGAGCAGGCTCGGCGAACTTGCGAAGCAGAAAAGTAAACTCGCACGGGTGAGCAGACCGGCAAGGTTGCAAGAGGCACGAGCGAGCAGGCTCGCGAACATGCGAAGCAGAAAAGTAAACTCGCACGGGTGAGCAGACCCGGCAAGGTTGCAAGAGGCAGGAGCGAGCAGGCTCGGCGAAATTGCGAAGCAGAAAAGTAAACTCGCACGGGTGAGCAGACCCGGCAAGGTTGCAAGAGGCAGGAGCGAGCAGGCTCGGCGAACTTGCGAAGCAGAAAGTAAACTCGCACGGGTGAGCAGACCGGCAAGGTTGCAAGAGGCAGGAGCGAGCAGCTCGGCGAAATTGCGAAGCAGAAAAGTAAACTCGCACGGGTGAGCAGACCCGGCAAGGTTGCAAGAGGCAGGAGCGAGCAGGCTCGGCGAAATTGCGAAGCAGAAAAGTAAACTCGCACGGGTGAGCAGACCCGGCAAGTTTGCAAGGGGCAAAAGCGAGCATGGTCGGCAACTTGCGAAGCAGAAAAGTAAACTCGCACGGGTGAGCAAACCTGCAAGGTTGCAAGAGGCACGAGCGAGCAGGCTCGGCGAACTTGCGAACAGAAAAGTAAACTCGCACGGTGAGCAGACCCGGCAGGGTTGCAAGAGGCAGGAGCGAGCAGGCTCGACGAACTTGCGAAGCAGAAAAGTAAACTCGCACGGGTGAGCAGACCCGGCAAGGTTGCAAGAGGCACGAGCGAGCAGGCTCGGCGAACATGCGAAGCAGAAAAGTAAACTCGCACGGGTGAGCAGACCCGGCAAGGTTGCAAGATGCAGGAGCGAGCAGGCTCGGCGAACTAGCGAAGCAGAAAAGTAAACTCGCACGGGTGAGCAGACCGGGCAAGGTTGCAAGAGGCACGAGCGAGCAGGCTCGACGAACATGCGAAGCAGAAAAGTAAACTCGCACGGGTGAGCAGACCCGGCAAGGTTGCAAGAGGCACGAGCGAGCAGGCTCGGCGAAATTGCGAAGCAGAAAAGTAAACTCGCACGGGTGAGCAGACCCGGCAAGGTTGCAAGAGGCACGAGCGAGCAGGCTCGGCGAACATGCGAAGCAGAAAAGTAAACTCGCACGGGTGAGCAGACCCGGCAAGGTTGCAAGATGCAGAGCGAGCAGGCTCGGCGAACTAGCGAAGCAGAAAAGTAAACTCGCACGCACGGGTGAGCAGACCGGGCAAGGTTGCAAGAGGCACGAGCGAGCAGGCTCGACGAACATGCGAAGCAGAAAAGTAAACTCGCACGGGTGAGCAGACCCGGGAAGGTTGCAAGAGGCAGGAGCGAGCAGGCTCGGCGAAATGCGAAGCAGAAAGTAAACTCGCACGGGTGAGCAGACCCGCAAGGTTGCAAGAGGCAGGAGCGAGCAGGCTCGGCGAAATTGCGAAGCAGAAAAGTAAACTCGCACGGTGAGCAGACCCGGCAAGGTTGCAAGAGGCACGAGCGAGCAGGCTCGGCGAACATGCGAAGCAGAAAAGTAAACTCGCACGGGTGAGCAGACCCGGCAAGGTTGCAAGAGGCACGAGCGAGCAGGCTCGGCGAACATGCGAAGCAGAAAAGTAAACTCGCACGGGTGAGCAGACCCGGCAAGGTTGCAAGAGGCAGGAGCGAGCAGGCTCGGCGAACTTGCGAAGCAGAAAAGTAAACTCGCACGGGTGAGCAGACCCGGCAAGGTTGCAAGAGGCACGAGCGAGCAGGCTCGGCGAAATTGCGAAGCAGAAAAGTAAACTCGCACGGGTGAGCAGACCCGGCAAGGTTGCAAGAGGCACGAGCGAGCAGGCTCGGCGAACATGCGTAGCAGAAAAGTAAACTCGCACGGGTGAGCAGACCGGGCAAGGTTGCAAGGGGTACGAGCGAGCAGGCTCGGCGAACATGCGAAGCAGAAAAGTAAACTCGCACGGGTGAGCAGACCAGGCAAGGTTGCAAGAGGCACGAGCGAGCAGGCTCGACGAACATGCGAAGCAGAAAAGTAAACTCGCACGGGTGAGCAGACCCGGCAAGGTTGCAAGAGGCACGAGCGAGCAGGCTCCGCGAAATTGCGAAGCAGAAAAGTAAACTCGCACGGGTGAGCAGACCCGGCAAGGTTGCAAGAGGCAGGAGCGAGCAGGCTCGGCGAAATTGCGAAGCAGAAAAGTAAACTCGCACGGGTGAGCAGACCCGGCAAGGTTGCAAGAGGCACGAGCGAGCAGGCTCGGCGAACATGCGAAGCAGAAAAGTAAACTCGCACGGGTGAGCAGACCCGGCAAGGTTGCAAGAGGCACGAGCGAGCAGGCTCGGCAAACATGCGAAGCAGAAAAGTAAACTCGCACGGGTGAGCAGACCCGGCAAGGTTGCAAGATGCAGGAGCGAGCAGGCTCGGCGAACTTGCGAACCAGAAAAGTAAACTCGCACTGGTGAGCAGACCCGGCAAGGTTGCAAGATGCAGGAGCGAGCAGGCTCGGCGAACTAGCGAAGCAGGAAAGTAAACTCGCACGGGTGAGCAGACCGGGCAAGGTTGCAAGAGGCACGAGCGAGCAGGCTCGGCGAACATGCGAAGCAGAAAAGTAAACTCGCACGGGTGAGCAGACCGGCAAGTTTGCAAGAGCAAAAGCGAGCATGGTCGGTCAACTTGCGAAGCAGAAAAGTAAACTCGCACGGTGAGCAAACCCGCAAGGTTGCAAGAGACACGAGCGTGTAGGCTCGGCGAACTTGCGAATCACAAAAGTAAACTCGCACGTGTGAGCAGACTCGGCAGGGTTGCAAGAGGCAGGAGCGAGCAGGCTCGACGAACTTGCGAAGCAGAAAAGTAAACTCGCACGGGGGAGTAGACCCGGCAAGGTTGCAAGAGGCACGAGCGAGCAGGCTCGGCGAACATGCGAAGCAGAAAAGTAAACTCGCACGGGTGAGCAGACCCGGCAAGGTTGCAAGAGGCACGAGCGAGCAGGCTCGGCGAACATGCGAAGCAGAAAAGTAAACTCGCACGGGTGAGCAGACCCGGCAAGGTTGCAAGAGGCACGAGCGAGCAGGCTCGACGAACATGCGAAGCAGAAAAGTAAACTCGCACGGGTGAGCAGACCCGGCAAGGTTGCAAGAGGCAGGAGCGAGCAGGCTCGGCGAACTTGCGAAGCAGAAAAGTAAACTCGCACGGGTGAGCAGACCCGGCAAGGTTGCAAGAGGCACGCGAGCAGGCTCGGCGAACATGCGAAGCAGAAAAGTAAACTCGCACGGGTGAGCAGACCCGGCAAGGTTGCAAGAGGCAGGAGCGAGCAGGCTCGCGAAATTGCGAAGCAGAAAAGTAAACTCGCACGGGTGAGCAGACCGGCAAGGTTGCAAGAGGCACGAGCGAGCAGGCTCGCGAAATTGCGAAGCAGAAAAGTAAACTCGCACGGGTGAGCAGACCCGGCAAGGTTGCAAGAGGCACGAGCGAGCAGGCTCGGCGAACATGCGAAGCAGAAAAGTAAACTCGCACGGGTGAGCAGACCCGGCAAGGTTGCAAGAGGCAAAGCGAGCAGGCTCGGGACACTTGCGAAGCAGAAAAGTAAACTCGCACGGGTGAGCAGACCCGGCAAGGTTGCAAGAGGCACGAGCGAGCAGGCTCGGCGAACTTGCGAAGCAGAAAAGTAAAATCGCACGGGTGAGCAGACCCGGCATGGTTGCAAGAGGCAGGAGCGAGCAGGCTCGGCGAACTTGCGAAGCAGAAAAGTAAACTCGCACGGGTGAGCAGACCCGGCAAGGTTGCAAGAGGCACGAGCGAGCAGGCTCGGCGAACATGCGAAGCAAAGTAAACTCGCACGGGTGAGCAGACCCGGCAAGGTTGCAAGATGCAGAGCGAGCAGGCTCGGCGAACTTGCGAAGCAGAAAAGTAAACTCGCACGGGTGCAGACCCGGCAAGGTTGCAAGAGGCAGAGCGAGCAGGCTCGGCGAACATGCGAAGCAGAAAAGTAAACTCGCACGGGTGAGCAGACCCGGCAAGGTTGCAAGAGGCAGGAGCGAGCAGGCTCGGCGAATTGCGAAGCAGAAAAGTAAACTCGCACGGGTGAGCAGACCGGGCAAGGTTGCAAGAGGCACGAGCGAGCAGGCTCGGCGAAATGCGAAGCAGAAAAGTAAACTCGCACGGGTGAGCAGACCCGGCAAGGTTGCAAGAGGCACGAGCGAGCAGGCTCGGCGAAATTGCGAAGCAGAAAAGTAAACTCGCACGGGTGCAGACCCGGCAAGGTTGCAAGAGGCAGGAGCGAGCAGGCTCGGCGAAATTGCGAAGCAGAAAAGTAAACTCGCACGGGTGAGCAGACCCGGCAAGGTTGCAAGAGGCACGAGCGAGCAGGCTCGGCGAACATGCGAAGCAGAAAAGTAAACTCGCACGGGTGAGCAGACCCGGCAAGGTTGCAAGAGGCACGAGCGAGCAGGCTCGGCGAACTGCGAAGCAGAAAAGTAAACTCGCACGGGTGAGCAGACCCGGCAAGGTTGCAAGAGGCAGGAGCGAGCAGGCTCGGCGAACTTGCGAAGCAGAAAAGTAAACTCGCACGGGTGAGCAGACCCGGCAAGGTTGCAAGAGGCACGAGCGAGCAGGCTCGCGAAATGCGAAGCAGAAAAGTAAACTCGCACGGGTGAGCAGACCCGGCAAGGTTGCAAGAGGCAGGAGCGAGCAGGCTCGGCGAAATTGCGAAGCAGAAAGTAAACTCGCACGGGTGAGCAGACCCGGCAAGGTTGCAAGAGGCACGAGCGAGCAGGCTCGCGAAATTGCGAAGCAGAAAAGTAAACTCGCACGGTGAGCAGACCCGGCAAGGTTGCAAGAGGCACGAGCGAGCAGGCTCGGCGAACTGCGAAGCAGAAAGTAAACTCGCACGGGTGAGCAGACCCGGCAAGGTTGCAAGAGCAGAGCGAGCAGGCTCGGCGAACATGCGAAGCAGAAAGTAAACTCGCACGGGTGAGCAGACCCGGCAAGGTTGCAAGAGGCAGGAGCGAGCAGGCTCGGCGAAATTGCGAAGCAGAAAAGTAAACTCGCACGGGTGAGCAGACCCGGCAAGGTTGCAAGAGGCACGAGCGAGCAGGCTCGGCGAAATTGCGAAGCAGAAAAGTAAACTCGCACGGGTGAGCAGACCCGGCAAGGTTGCAAGAGGCACGAGCGAGCAGGCTCGGCGAAATTGCGAAGCAGAAAAGTAAACTCGCACGGGTGAGCAGACCCGGCAAGGTTGCAAGATGCAGGAGCGAGCAGGCTCGGCGAATTGCGAAGCAGAAAAGTAAACTCGCACGGTGAGCAGACCGGGCAAGGTTGCAAGCGGCACGAGCGAGCAGGCTCGGCGAACATGCGAAGCAGAAAAGTAAACTCGCACGGGTGAGCAGACCCGGCAAGGTTGCAAGAGGCAGGAGCGAGCAGGCTCCGCGAAATTGCGAAGCAGAAAAGTAAACTCGCACGGGTGAGCAGACCCGGCAAGGTTGCAAGAGGCACGAGCGAGCAGGCTCGGCGAAATTGCGAAGCAGAAAAGTAAACTGGCACGGGTGAGCAGACCCGGCAAGGTTGCAAGAGGCACGAGCGAGCAGGCTCGGCGAACTAGCGAAGCAGAAAAGTAAACTCGCACGGGTGAGCAGACCCGGCAAGGTTGCAAGAGGCACGAGCGAGCAGGCTCGACGAACATGCGAAGCAGAAAAGTAAACTCGCACGGGTGAGCAGACCCGGCAAGGTTGCAAGAGGCATGAGCGAGCAGGCTCGGCGAAATTGCGAAGCAGAAAAGTAAACTCGCACGGGTGAGCAGACCCGGCAAGGTTGCAAGAGGCACGAGCGAGCAGGCTCGGCGAACATGCGTAGCAGAAAAGTAAACTCGCACGGGTGAGCAGACCGGGCAAGGTTGCAAGGGGTACGAGCGAGCAGGCTCGACGAACTTGCGAAGCAGAAAACTTAACTCGCACGGGTGAGCAGACCCGGCAAGTTTGCAAGGGGCAAAAGCGAGCATGGTCAGTCAACTTGCGAAGCAGAAAAGTAAACTCGCACGGGTGAGCAGACCCGGCAAGGTTGCAAGAGGCACGAGCGAGCAGGCTCGGCGAACTTGCGAAGCAGAAAAGTAAACTCGCACGGGTGAGCAGACCCGGCAAGGTTGCAAGAGGCACGAGCGAGCAGGCTCGGCGAAATTGCGAAGCAGAAAAGTAAACTCGCACGGGTGAGCAGACCCGGCAAGGTTGCAAGAGGCACGAGCGAGCAGGCTCGGCGAACATGCGAAGCAGAAAGTAAACTCGCACGGGTGAGCAGACCCGGCAAGGTTGCAAGAGGCAGGAGCGAGCAGGCTCGGCGAACTTGCGCAGAAAAGTAAACTCGCACGGGTGAGCAGACCCGGCAAGGTTGCAAGAGGCACGAGCGAGCAGGCTCGGCGAAATTGCGAAGCAGAAAAGTAAACTCGCACGGGTGAGCAGACCCGGCAAGGTTGCAAGGGCAGGAGCGAGCAGGCTCGGCGAACTTGCGAAGCAGAAAAGTAAACTCGCACGGGTGAGCAAACCCGGCAAGGTTGCAAGAGGCCAGCGAGCAGGCTCGGCGAACTTGCGAAGCAGAAAGTAAACTCGCACGAGTGAGCAGACCCGGCAAGGTTGCAAGAGGCAGGAGCGAGCAGGCTCCGCGAAATTGCGAAGCAGAAAAGTAAACTCGCACGGGTGAGCAGACCCGGCAAGGTTGCAAGAGGCACGAGCGAGCAGGCTCGGCGAAATTGCGAAGCAGAAAAGTAAACTGGCACGGGTGAGCAGACCCGGCAAGGTTGCAAGATGCAGGAGCGAGCAGGCTCGGCGAACTAGCGAAGCAGAAAAGTAAACTCGCACGGGTGAGCAGACCGGGCAAGGTTGCAAGAGGCACGAGCGAGCAGGCTCGACGAATATGCGAAGCCGAAAAGTAAACTCGCACGGGTGAGCAGACCCGGGAAGGTTGCAAGAGGCAGGAGCGAGCAGGCTCGGCGAAATTGCGAAGCAGAAAAGTAAACTCGCACGGGTGAGCAGACCCGGCAAGGTTGCAAGAGGCAGGAGCGAGCAGGCTCGGCGAAATTGCGAAGCAGAAAAGTAAACTCGCACGGGTGAGCAGACCCGGCAAGGTTGCAAGAGGCACGAGCGAGCAGGCTCGGCGAACATGCGAAGCAGAAAAGTAAACTCGCACGGGTGAGCAGACCCGGCAAGGTTGCAAGAGGCACGAGCGAGCAGGCTCGGCGAACATGCGAAGCAGAAAAGTAAACTCGCACGGGTGAGCAGACCCGGCAAGGTTGCAAGAGGCAGGAGCGAGCAGGCTCGGCGAACTTGCGAAGCAGAAAAGTAACTCGCACGGGTGAGCAGACCCGGCAAGGTTGCAAGAGGCAGGAGCGAGCAGGCTCGGCGAACTTGCGAAGCAGAAAAGTAAACTCGCACGGTGAGCAGACCCGGCAAGGTTGCAAGAGGCACGAGCGAGCAGGCTCGGCGAAATTGCGAAGCAGAAAAGTAAACTCGCACGGGTGAGCAGACCCGGCAAGGTTGCAAGAGGCAGAGCGAGCAGGCTCGCGAAATTGCGAAGCAGAAAAGTAAACTCGCACGGTGAGCAGACCCGGCAAGGTTGCAAGAGGCAGAGCGAGCAGGCTCGGCGAACATGCGAAGCAGAAAAGTAAACTCGCACGGGTGAGCAGACCCGGCAAGGTTGCAAGAGGCAGGAGCGAGCAGGCTCGGCGAACATGCGAAGCAGAAAAGTAAACTCGCACGGTGAGCAGACCCGGCAAGGTTGCAAGAGGCAGGAGCGAGCAGGCTCGCGAACTTGCGAAGCAGAAAAGTAAACTCGCACGGGTGAGCAGACCCGGCAAGGTTGCAAGAGGCAGAGCGAGCAGGCTCGGCGAAATTGCGAAGCAGAAAAGTAAACTCGCACGGGTGAGCAGACCCGGCAAGGTTGCAAGAGGCACGCGAGCAGGCTCGGCGAACATGCGAAGCAGAAAAGTAAACTCGCACGGGGTGAGCAGACCCGGCAAGGTTGCAAGAGCAGGAGCGAGCAGGCTCGGCGAATTGCGAAGCAGAAAAGTAAACTCGCACGGGTGAGCAGACCGGCAAGGTTGCAAGAGGCACGAGCGAGCAGGCTCGGCGAACTGCGAAGCAGAAAAGTAACTCGCACGGGTGAGCAGACCCGGCAAGGTTGCAAGAGGCAGGAGCGAGCAGGCTCGGCGAAATGCGAAGCAGAAAAGTAAACTCGCACGGGTGAGCAGACCCGGCAAGGTTGCAAGAGGCAGAGCGAGCAGGCTCGGCGAATTGCGAAGCAGAAAAGTAAACTCGCACGGTGAGCAGACCCGGCAAGGTTGCAAGAGGCACGAGCGAGCAGGCTCGAAACATGCGAAGCAGAAAAGTAAACTCGCACGGTGAGCAGACCCGGCAAGGTTGCAAGAGGCACGAGCGAGCAGGCTCGGCGAACATGCGAAGCAGAAAAGTAACTCGCACGGGTGAGCAGACCCGGCAAGGTTGCAAGAGGCAGGAGCGAGCAGGCTCGGCGAACTTGCGAAGCAGAAAAGTAAACTCGCACGGTGAGCAGACCCGGCAAGGTTGCAAGAGGAGAGCGAGCAGGCTCGGCGAACTTGCGAAGCAGAAAAGTAAACTCGCACGGGTGAGCAGACCCGGCAAGGTTGCAAGAGGCACGAGCGAGCAGGCTCGGCGAACTTGCGAAGCAGAAAAGTAAACTCGCACGGTGAGCAGACCCGGCAAGGTTGCAAGGGCACGAGCGAGCAGGTCGGCACTTGCGAAGCAGAAAAGTAAACTCGCACGGGTGAGCAACCCGGCAAGGTTGCAAGAGGCACGAGCGAGCAGGCTCGGCGAACTTGCGAAGCAGAAAAGTAAACTCGCACGGGTGAGCAGACCCGGCAAGGTTGCAAGAGGCAGAGCGAGCAGGCTCGGCGAACTTGCGAAGCAGAAAGTAAACTCGCACGGGTGAGCAGACCCGGCAAGGTTGCAAGAGGCACGAGCGAGCAGGCTCGGCGAACTTGCGAAGCAGAAAAACTCGCACGGGTGAGCAGACCCGGCAAGGTTGCAAGATGCAGGAGCGAGCAGGCTCGGCGAACTTGCGAAGCAGAAAAGTAAACTCGCACGGGTGAGCAGACCCGGCAAGGTTGCAAGAGGCAGAGCGAGCAGGCTCGGCGAACTGCGAAGCAGAAAAGTAACTCGCACGGGTGAGCAGACCGGCAAGGTTGCAAGGGCACGAGCGAGCAGGCTCGGCGAACTTGCGAAGCAGAAAAGTAAACTCGCACGGTGAGCAGACCCGGCAAGGTTGCAAGAGGCACGAGCGAGCAGGCTCGGCGAACTTGCGAAGCAGAAAGTAAACTCGCACGGGTGAGCAGACCCGGCAGGTTGCAAGAGGCAGGAGCGAGCAGGCTCGGCGAACTTGCGAAGCAGAAAAGTAAACTCGCACGGGTGAGCAGACCGGCAAGGTTGCAAGAGGCACGAGCGAGCAGGCTCGGCGAACATGCGAAGCAGAAAAGTAAACTCGCACGGGTGAGCAGACCCGGCAAGGTTGCAAGAGGCAGGAGCGAGCAGGCTCGGCGAACTTGCGAAGCAGAAAAGTAAACTCGCACGGGTGAGCAGACCCGGCAAGGTTGCAAGAGGCACGAGCGAGCAGGCTCGGCGAACATGCGAAGCAGAAAAGTAAACTCGCACGGTGAGCAGACCCGGCAAGGTTGCAAGAGGCGGAGCGAGCAGGCTCGGCGAACTTGCGAAGCAGAAAAGTAAACTCGCACGGGTGAGCAGACCCGGCAGGTTGCAAGAGGCACGAGCGAGCAGGCTCGGCGAACATGCGAAGCAGAAAAGTAAACTCGCACGGGTGAGCAGACCCGGCAAGGTTGCAAGAGGCAGGAGCGAGCAGGCTCGGCGAATTGCGAAGCAGAAAAGTAAACTCGCACGGGTGAGCAGACCCGGCAAGGTTGCAAGAGGCACGAGCGAGCAGGCTCGGCGAACTTGCGAAGCAGAAAAGTAAACTCGCACGGGTGAGCAGACCCGGCAAGGTTGCAAGAGGCACGAGCGAGCAGGCTCGGCGAACTTGCGAAGCAGAAAAGTAAACTCGCACGGGTGAGCAGACCCGGCAAGGTTGCAAGAGGCACGAGCGAGCAGGCTCGGCGAACATGCGAAGCAGAAAAGTAAACTCGCACGGGTGAGCAGACCCGGCAAGGTTGCTAGAGGCAAGAGCGAGCAGGATCGGCGAACATGCGAAGCACAAAAGTAAACTCGCACGGGTGAGCAGACCCGGCAAGGTTGCAAGAGGCAGAGCGAGCAGGCTCGGCGAACTGCGAAGCAGAAAAGTAAACTCGCACGGGTGAGCAGACCCGGCAAGGTTGCAAGGGACGAGCGAGCAGGCTCGGCGAACTTGCGAAGCAGAAAAGTAAACTCGCACGGGTGAGCAGACCCGGCAAGGTTGCAAGAGGCAGGAGCGAGCAGCTCGGCGAACTTGCGAAGCAGAAAAGTAAACTCGCACGGGTGAGCAGACCGGCAAGGTTGCAAGAGGCACGAGCGAGCAGGCTCGGCGAACTTGCGAAGCAGAAAGTAAACTCGCACGGTGAGCAGACCCGCAAGGTTGCAAGAGGCACGAGCGAGCAGGCTCGGCGAACTTGCGAAGCAGAAAAGTAAACTCGCACGGTGAGCAGACCCGGCAAGGTTGCAAGAGGCAGAGCGAGCAGGCTCGGCGAACTTGCGAAGCAGAAAAGTAAACTCGCACGGGTGAGCAGACCCGGCAAGGTTGCAAGAGGCAGAGCGAGCAGGCTCGGCGAACATGCGAAGCAGAAAAGTAAACTCGCACGGGTGAGCAGACCGGCAAGGTTGCAAGATGCAGGAGCGAGCAGGCTCGGCGAACTTGCGAAGCAGAAAAGTAAACTCGCACGGGTGAGCAGACCGGGCAAGGTTGCAAGAGGCACGAGCGAGCAGGCTCGACGAACATTGAAGCAGAAAAGTAAACTCGCACGGGTGAGAGACCCGGCAAGGTTGCAAGAGGCAGGAGCGAGCAGGCTCGGCGAATTGCGAAGCAGAAAAGTAAACTCGCACGGGTGAGCAGACCCGGCAAGGTTGCAAGAGGCAGGAGCGAGCAGGTCGGCGAACTTGCGAAGCAGAAAAGTAAACTCGCACGGTGAGCAACCCGGCAGGTTGCAAGAGACACGAGCGAGCAGGCTCGGCGAACTTGCGAAGCAGAAAAGTAAACTCGCACGTGTGAGCAGACCCGGCAGGGTTGCAAGAGGCAGGAGCGAGCAGGCTCGACGAACTTGCGAAGCAGAAAAGTAAACTCGCACGGGTGAGCAGACCCGGCAAGGTTGCAAGAGGCACGAGCGAGCAGGCTCGGCGAACATGCGAAGCAGAAAGTAAACTCGCACGGTGAGCAGACCCGGCAAGGTTGCAAGAGGCAGGAGCGAGCAGGCTCGGCGAACTTGCGAAGCAGAAAGTAAACTCGCACGGGTGAGCAGACCGGGCAAGGTTGCAAGAGGCAGAGCGAGCAGGCTCGGCGAACATGCGAAGCAGAAAAGTAACTCGCACGGGTGAGTAGACCCGGCAAGGTTGTAAGAGGCACGAACGAGCATGCTCGACGAACTTGCGAAGCAGAAAAGCAAACTCGCGTGGGTGAGCAGACCCGGCAAGGTTGCAAGAGGCACGAGCGAGCTGGCTCGGCGATCTTGCGAAGCAGAAAAGTAAACTCGCGCGGGTGAGCAGACCCGGCAAGGTTGCAAGAGGCACGAGCGAAGTAGAAAAGTAAACTCGCACGGGCGAGCAGATCCGGCAAGGTTGCAAGAGGCACCAGCGAGCTGGCTCGGCGAACTTGCTAAGCAGAAAAGTAAACTCGCACGGGTGAGCAGACCCGGCAAGGTTGCAAGAGCACGAGCGAGCAGGCTCGGCGAACTTGCGAAGCAGAAAAGTAAACTCGCACGGGTGAGCAGACCGGCAAGGTTGCAAGAGGCACGAGCGAGCAGGCTCGACGAACATGCGAAGCAGAAAAGTAAACTCGCACGGGTGAGCAGACCCGGCAAGGTTGCAAGAGGCAGAGCGAGCAGGCTCGGCGAAATTGCGAAGCAGAAAAGTAAACTCGCACGGGTGAGCAGACCCGGCAAGTTTGCAAGGGCAAAAGCGAGCAGGCTCGGCGAACTTGCGAAGCAGAAAAGTAAACTCGCACGGGTGAGCAGACCGGCAAGGTTGCAAGAGGCACGAGCGAGCAGGCTCGCGAACTTGCGAAGCAGAAAGTAAACTCGCACGGGTGAGCAGACCCGGCAAGGTTGCAAGAGCACGGAGCGAGCAGGCTCGGCGAACTTGCGAAGCAGAAAAGTAAACTCGCACGGGTGAGCAGACCCGGCAAGGTTGCAAGAGGCACGAGCGAGCAGGCTCGGCGAACTTGCGAAGCAGAAAAGTAAACTCGCACGGGTGAGCAGACCGGGCAAGGTTGTGCAAGAGGCACGCGAGCAGGCTCGGCGAACATGCGAAGCAGAAAAGTAAACTCGCACGGGTGAGCAGACCCGGGAAGGTTGCAAGAGCAGAGCGAGCAGGCTCGGCGAAATTGCGAAGCAGAAAAGTAAACTCGCACGGGTGAGCAGACCCGGCAAGTTTGCAAGAGGCAAAGCGAGCATGGCGGTCGAACTTGCGAAGCAGAAAGTAAACTCGCACGGGTGAGCAAACCCGGCAAGGTTGCAAGAGACACGAGCGAGCAGGCACGGCGACTTGCGAAGCAGAAAAGTAAACTCGCACGTGTGAGCAGACTCGGCAAGGTTGCAAGAGGCACGAGCGAGCAGGCTCGACGAACTTGCGAAGCAGAAAAGTAAACTCGCACGGGGAGCAGACCCGGCAAGGTTGCAAGAGGCACGAGCGAGCAGGCTCGGCGAACATGCGAAGCAGAAAGTAAACTCGCACGGGTGAGCTGACCCGCAAGGTTGCAAGATGCAGGAGCGAGCAGGCTCGGCGAACTAGCGAAGCAGAAAAGTAAACTCGCACGGGTGAGCAGACCGGGCAAGGTTGCAAGAGGCACGAGCGAGCAGGCTCGACGAACATGCGAAGCAGAAAAGTAAACTCGCACGGGTGAGAAGACCCGGGAAGGTTGCAAGAGGCAGGAGCGAGCAGGCTCGGCGAAATTGCGAAGCAGAAAAGTAAACTCGCACGGGTGAGCAGACCCGGCAAGGTTGCAAGAGGCAGGAGCGAGCAGGCTCCGCGAAATTGCGAAGCAGAAAAGTAAACTCGCACGGGTGAGCAGACCCGGCAAGGTTGCAAGAGGCAAGAGCGAGCAGGCTCCGCGAAATTGCGAAGCAGAAAAGTAAACTCGCACGGGTGAGGAGACCCGGCAAGGTTGCAAGAGGCACGAGCGAGCAGGCTCGGCAAACATGCGAAGCAGAAAAGTAAACTCGCACGGGTGAGCAGACCCGGCAAGGTTGCAAGAGGCACGAGCGAGCAGGCTCGGCAAACATGCGAAGCAGAAAAGTAAACTCGCACGGGTGAGCAGACCCGGCAAGGTTGCAAGAGGCAGGAGCGAGCAGGCTCGGCGAACTTGCGAACCAGAAAAGTAAACTCGCACTGGTGAGCAGACCCGGCAAGGTTGCAAGATGCAGGAGCGAGCAGGCTCGGCGAACTAGCGAAGCAGGAAAGTAAACTCGCACGGGTGAGCAGACCGGGCAAGGTTGCAAGGGGTACGAGCGAGCAGGCTCGACGAACTTGCGAAGCAGAAAACTTAACTCGCACGGGTGAGCAGACCCGGCAAGGTTGCAAGAGGCAGGAGCGAGCAGGCTCGGCGAAATTGCGAAGCAGAAAAGTAAACTCGCACGGGTGAGCAGAACCGGCAAGTTTGCAAGATGCAGGAGCGAGCAGGCTCGGCGAACTAGCGAAGCAGGAAAGTAAACTCGCACAAGTGAGCAGACCGGGCAGGGTTGCAAGGGGTACGAGCGAGCAGGCTCGACGAACTTGCGAATCACAAAAGTAAACTCGCACGTGTGAGCGGACTCGGCAGGGTTGCAAGAGGCAGGAGCGAGCAGGCTCGACGAACTTGCGAAGCAGAAAAGTAAACTCGCACGGGGGAGTCGACCCGGCAAGGTTGCAAGAGGCACGAGCGAGCAGGCTCGGCGAACATGCGAAGCAGAAAAGTAAACTCGCACGGGTGAGCAGACCCGGCAAGGTTGCAAGAGGCAAGAGCGAGCAGGCTCGGCGAACAGCGAAGCAGAAAAGTAAACTCGCACGGGTGAGCAGACCGGGCAAGGTTGCAAGAGGCACGAGCGAGCAGGCTCGACGAACATGCGAAGCAGAAAGTAAACTCGCACGGTGAGAAGACCCGGGAAGGTTGCAAGAGGCAGAGCGAGCAGGCGGCGAAATTGCGAAGCAGAAAAGTAAACTCGCACGGGTGAGCAGACCGGCAAGGTTGCAAGAGCAGGAGCGAGCAGGCTCCGCGAAATTGCGAAGCAGAAAAGTAAACTCGCACGGGTGAGCAGACCCGGCAAGGTTGCAAGAGGCACGAGCGAGCAGGCTCGGCGAAATTGCGAAGCAGAAAAGTAAACTCGCACGGGTGAGCAGACCCGGCAAGGTTGCAAGAGGCACGAGCGAGCAGGCTCGGCGAACATGCGAAGCAGAAAAGTAAACTCGCACGGGTGAGCAGACCCGGCAAGGTTGCAAGAGGCACGAGCGAGCAGGCTCGGCGAACATGCGAAGCAGAAAAGTAAACTCGCACGGGTGAGCAGACCCGGCAAGGTTGCAAGATGCAGGAGCGAGCAGGCTCGGCGAACTTGCGAACCAGAAACGTAAACTCGCACTGGTGAGCAGACCCATCAAGGTTGCAAGAGGCTGGAGCGAGCAGGCTCGGCGAACTAACGAAGCACAAAAGTAAACTCGCACGAGTGAGCAGACCCGGCAAGGTTGCAAGAGGCACGAGCGTGCAGGCTCGGCGAACTTGTGAAGCACAATAGTTAACTCGCACGGGTGAGCTGACCCGGCAAGGTTGCAAGAGGCAAGAGCGAGCATGGTCGGTCAACTTGCGATGCAGAAAAGTAAACTCGCACGGGGGAGCAGACCCGGCAAG
>NW_022204173.1:0-35046 GCF_007655135.1 Punica granatum
GAAAGCGATAAAGTCACTAGGCCGAAGCCCCGAGGAAAGCAGTAAAATGGACGCGAAGTCCGTGGACGCGAAGTCCGAAAGCGATAAAGTCACTAGGCCGAAGCCCGAGAAAAGCAGTAAATTGACGCGAAGTCCGTGGACGCGAAGTCCGGAAAGCGATAAAGTCACTAGGCCGAAGCCCGAGGAAAGCACACAATGGACGCGAAGTCCGAAAGCGATAAAGTCACTAGGCCGAAGCCCGAGGAAAGCAGTAAAATGACGCGAAGTCCGTGGACGCGAAGTCCGGAAAGCGATAAAGTCACTAGGCCGAAGCCCGAGGAAAGCAGTAAATGGACGCGAAGTCCGTGGACGCGAAGTCCGAAAGCGATAAAGTCCTAGGCTAGGCCGAAGCCCGAGGAAAGCAGTAAAATGGACGCGAAGTCCGTGGACGCGAAGTCCGGAAAGCGAAAAGTCACTAGGCCGAAGCCCGAGGAAAGCAGTACAATGGAGCGAAGTCCGTGGACGCGAAGTCCGTGGACGCGAAGTCCTGAAAGCGATAAAGTCACTAGGCCGAAGCCCGAGGAAAGCAGTAAATGGACGCGAAGTCCTGAAAGCGATAAAGTCACTAGGCCGAAGCCCGAGGAAAGCAGTAAAATGGACGCGAAGTCCGTGGACGCGAAGTCCGGAAAGCGATAAAGTCACTAGGCCGAAGCCCGAGGAAGCAGTAAAATGGACGCGAAGTCCGTGGACGCGAAGTCCGAAAGCGATAAAGTCACTAGGCCGAAGCCCGAGGAAAGCAGTAAAATGGACGCGAAGTCCTTGGACGCGAAGCCGTGGACGCGAAGTCCGGAAGCGATAAATCACTAGGCCGAAGCCCGAGGAAAGCAGTAAAATGGACGCGAAGTCCGTGGACGCGAAGTCCTGAAAGCGATAAAGTCACTAGGCCGAAGCCCGAGGAAAGCAGTAAATGGACGCGAAGTCCGGAAAGCGATAAAGTCACTAGGCCGAAGCCCGAGGAAAGCAGTAAAATGGACGCGAAGTCCGGAAAGCGATAAAGTCACTAGGCCGAAGCCCGAGGAAAGCAGTAAATGGACGCGAAGTCCGGAAAGCGATAAAGTCACTAGGCCGAAGCCCGGAAAGCAGTAAAATGGACGCGAAGTCCGTGGACGCGAAGTCCGGAAAGCGATAAAGTCACTAGGCCGAAGCCCGAGGAAAGCAGTAAAATGGACGCGAAGTCCGGAAAGCGATAAGTCACTAGGCCGAAGCCCGAGGAAAGCAGTAAAATGGACGCGAAGTCCGTGGACGCGAAGTCCGGAAAGCGATAAAGTCACCAGCCGAAGCCCGAGGAAAGCAGTAAAATGGACGCGAAGTCCGTGGACGCGAAGTCCTGAAAGCGATAAAGTGACTAGGCCGAAGCCCGACGAAAGCAGTAAAATGGACGCGAAGTCCGTGGATGCGAAGTCCTGAAAGCAATAAAGTCACTAGGCCGAAGCCGGAGGAAAGCAGTAAAAAGGACGCGAAGTCCGGAAAGCGATAAAGTCACTAGCCGAAGCCCGAGAAAAGCAGTAGAATGACGCGAAGTCCGTGGACGCGAAGTCTGGAAAGCGATAAAGTCACTAGGCCGAAGCCCGAGGAAAGCAGTACAATGGACGCGAAGTCCGGAAAGCGATAAAGTCACTAGGCCGAAGCCCGAGGAAGCAGTAAAATGGACGCGAAGTCCGTGGACGCGAAGTCCTGAAAGCGATAAAGTCACTAGCCGAAGCCCGAGGAAAGCAGTAAAATGGACGCGAAGTCCGTGGACGCGAAGTCCTGAAAGCGATAAAGTCACTAGGCCGAAGCCCGAGGAAAGCAGTAAAATGGACGCGAAGTCCGTGGACGCGAAGTCCGGAAAGCGATAAAGTCACTAGGCCGAAGCCCGAGGAAAGCAGTAAAATGGACGCGAAGTCCGTGGACGCGAAGTCCGTGGACGCGAAGTCCGGAAAGCGATAAAGTCACTAGGCCGAAGCCCGAGGAAAGCAGTAAAATGGACGTGAAGTCCGTGGACGCGAAGTTCTGAAAGCGATAAAGTCACTAGGCCGAAGCCCGAGGAAAGCAGTAAGATGGATGCGAAGTCCGGAAAGCGATAAAGTCACTAGGCCGAAGCCCGAGGAAAGCAGTAAAATGGACGCGAAGTCCGTGGACGCGAAGTCCGGAAAGCGATAAAGTCACTAGGCCGAAGCCCGAGGAAAGCAGTAAAATGGACGCGAAGTCCGGAAAGCGATAAGTCACTAGGCCGAAGCCCGAGGAAAGCATAAAATGGACGCGAAGTCCGTGGACGCGAAGTCCGAAAGCGATAAAGTCACTAGGCCGAAGCCCGAGGAAAGCAGTAAAATGGACGCGAAGTCCGGAAAGCGATAAAGTCACTAGGCCGAAGCCCGAGGAAAGCAGTAAAATGGACGCGAAGTCCGTGGAAGCCGTGGACGCGAAGTCCGGAAAGCGATAAAGTCACTAGGCCGAAGCCCGAGGAAAGCAGTAAAATGGACGCGAAGTCCGTGGACGCGAAGTCCTGAAAGCGATAAAGTCACTAGGCCGAAGCCGAGGAAAGCAGTAAAATGGACGCGAAGTCCGGAAAGCGATAAAGTCACTAGCCGAAGCCCGAGGAAGCAGTAAAATGGACGCGAAGTCCGTGGACGCGAAGTCCGAAAGCGATAAAGTCACTAGGCCGAAGCCCGAGGAAAGCAGTAAATGGACCGTGGCGAAGTCCGGAAAGCGATAAAGTCACTAGGCCGAAGCCCGAGGAAAGCAGTAAAATGGACGCGAAGTCCGTGGACGCGAAGTCCTGAAAGCGATAAAGTCACTAGGCCGAAGCCCGAGGAAAGCAGTAAAATGGACGCGAAGTCCGTGGACGCGAAGTCCTGAAAGCGATAAAGTCACTAGGCCGAAGCCCGAGGAAAGCGTAAAATGGACGCGAAGTCCGTGGACGCGAAGTCCGGAAAGCGATAAAGTCACTAGGCCGAAGCCCGGGAAAGCAGTAAAATGGACGCGAAGTCCCGAAAGCGATAAAGTCACTAGGCCGAAGCCCGAGGAAAGCAGTAAAATGGACGCGAAGTCCGTGGACGCGAAGTCCGGAAAGCGATAAAGTCACTAGGCCGAAGCCCGAGGAAAGCAGTAAAATGGACGCGAAGTCCGGAAAGCGATAAAGTCACTAGGCCGAAGCCCGAGGAAAGCAGTAAAATGGACGCGAAGTCCGGAAAGCGATAAAGTCACTAGGCCGAAACCCGAGGAAAGCAGTAAAATGGACGCGAAGTCCGTGGACGCGAAGTCCTGAAAGCGATAAAGTCACTAGGCCGAAGCCCGAGGAAAGCAGTAAAATGGACGCGAAGTCCGTGGACGCGAAGTCCGGAAAGCGATAAAGTCACTCGGCCGAAGCCCGAGGAAAGCAGTAACATGGACGCGAAGTCCGTAGACCCGAAGTCCGGAAAGCGATAAAGTCACCGGGCCGAAGCCCGAGGAAAGCAGTAAAATGGACGCGAAGTCCGTGGACGCGAAGTCCGGAAAGCGATAAAGTCACCAGGCCGAAGCCCGAGGAAAGCAGTAAAATGGACGCGAAGTCCGTGGACGCGAAGTTATGAAAGCGATAAAGTCACTAGGCCGAAGCCCGAAAGCAGTAAAATGGACGCGAAGTCCGGAAAGCGATAAAGTCACTAGGCCGAAGCCCGAGGAAAGCAGTAAAATGGACGCGAAGTCCGTGGACGCGAAGTCCGAAAGCGATAAAGTCACTAGGCCGAAGCCCGAGGAAAGCAGTAAAATGGACGCGAAGTCCGTGGACGCGAAGTCCTGAAAGCGATAAAGTCACTAGGCCGAAGCCCGAGGAAAGCAGTAAATGGACGCGAAGTCCGGAAGCGATAAAGTCACTAGGCCGAAGCCCGAGGAAAGCAGTAAAATGGACGCGAAGTCCGTGGACGCGAAGTCCAGAAAGCGATAAAGTCACTAGGCCGAAGCCCGAGGAAATCAGTAAAATGGACGCGAAGTCCGTGGACGCGAAGTCCTGAAAGCGATAAAGTCACTAGGCCGAAACCCGAGGAAAGCAGTAAAAAGGACGCGAAGTCCTGAAAGCGATAAAGTCACTAGGCCGAAACCCGAGGAAAGCAATAAAATGGACGCGAAGTCCGTGGACGCGAAGTCTGGAAAGCGATAAAGTCACTAGGCCGAATCTCGAGGAAAGCAGTAAAATGGACGCGAAGTCCGGAAAGCGATAAAGTCACTAGGCCGAAACCCGAGGAAAGCAGTAAAATGGACGCGAAGTCCGGAAAGCGATAAAGTCACTAGGCCGAAGCCCGATGAAAGCAGTAAAATGGACGCGAAGTCCGTGGACGCGAAGTCCTGAAAGCGATAAAGTCACTAGGCCGAAGCCCGAGGAAAGCAGTAAAATGGACGCGAAGTCCGTGGACGCGAAGTCCGGAAAGCGATAAAGTCACTAGGCCGAAGCCCGAGGAAAGCAGTAAAATGGACGCGAAGTCCGTGGACGCGAAGTCCGAAAGCGATAAAGTCACTAGGCCGAAGCCCGAGGAAAGCAGTAAAATGGACGCGAAGTCCGGAAAGCGATAAAGTCACTAGGCCGAAGCCCGAGGAAAGCAGTAAAATGGACGCGAAGTCCGTGGACGCGAAGTCCGAAAGCGATAAAGTCACTAGGCCGAAGCCCGAGGAAAGCAGTAAAATGGACGCGAAGTCCGGAAAGCGATAAAGTCACTAGGCCGAAGCCCAGGAAGCAGTAAAATGGACGCGAAGTCCGTGGACGCGAAGTCCGGAAAGCGATAAAGTCACCAGGCCGAAGCCGAGGAAAGCCGTAAAATGGACGCGAAGTCCGTGGACGCGAAGTCCTGAAAGCGATAAAGTCACTAGGCCGAAGCCCGAGGAAAGCAGTAAAATGGACGCGAAGTCCGTGGACGCGAAGTCCTGAAAGCGATAAAGTCACTAGGCCGAAGCCGGAGGAAAGCAGTAAAAAGGACGTGGCGAAGTCCGGAAAGCGATAAAGTCACTAGGCCGAAGCCCGAGAAAAGCAGTAAAATTGACGCGAAGTCCGTGGACGCGAAGTCCTGAAAGCGATAAAGTCACTAGGCCGAAGCCCGAGGAAAGCAGTAAAATGGACGCGAAGTCCGGAAAGCGATAAAGTCACTAGGCCGAAGCCCGAGGAAAGCAGTAAAATGGACGCGAAGTCCGGAAAGCGATAAAGTCACTAGGCCGAAGCCCGAGGAAAGCAGTAAAATGGACGCGAAGTCCGTGGACGCGAAGTCCTGAAAGCGATAAAGTCACTTGGCCGAAGCCCGAGGAAAGCATAAATGGACGCGAAGTCCGTGGACGCGAAGTCCGAAAGCGATAAAGTCACTAGGCCGAAGCCCGAGGAAAGCAGTAAAATGGACGCGAAGTCCGTGGACGCGAAGTCCGGAAAGCGAAAAAGTCACTAGGCCGAAGCCCGAGGAAAGCAGTAAAATGGACGCGAAGTCCGTGGACGCGAAGTCCGAAAGCGATAAAGTCACTAGGCCGAAGCCGAGGAAAGCAGTAAAATGGACGCGAAGTCCGTGGACGCGAAGTCCGAAAGCGATAAAGTCACTAGGCCGAAGCCCGAGGAAAGCAGTAATGGACGCGAAGTCCGTGGAAAGTCGATAAAGTCACTAGGCCGAAGCCCGAGGAAAGCAGTAAATGGACGCGAAGTCCGTGGACGCGAAGTCCGGAAAGCGATAAAGTCACTAGGCCGAAGCCCGAGGAAAGCAGTAAAATGGACGCGAAGTCCGGAAAGCGATAAAGTCACTAGGCCGAAGCCCGAGGATGCAGTAAAATGGACGCGAAGTCCGTGGACGCGAAGTCCGGAAAGCGATAAAGTCACCAGGCCGAAGCCCGAGAAAGCAGTAAAATGGACGCGAAGTCCGTGGACGCGAAGTCCTGAAAGCGATAAAGTCACTAGGCCGAAGCCCGAGGAAAGCAGTAAAATGGACGCGAAGTCCGGAAAGCGATAAAGTCACTAGGCCGAACCCGAGGAAAGCAGTAAAATGGACGCGAAGTCCGGAAGCGATAAAGTCACTAGGCCGAAGCCCGAGGAAAGCAGTAAAATGGACGCGAAGTCCGTGGACGCGAAGTCCTGAAAGCGATAAAGTCACTAGGCCGAAGCCCGAGGAAAGCAGTAAATGGACGCGAAGTCCGTGAACGCGAAGTCTGAAAGCGATAAAGTCACTAGGCCGAAGCCGGAGGAAAGCAGTAAAATGACGCGAAGTCCGGAAAGCGATAAAGTCACTAGGCCGAAGCCCGAGAAAGCAGTAAAATGGACGCGAAGTCCGTGGACGCGAAGTCCGGAAGCGATAAAGTCACTAGGCCGAAGGAAGCCTAGGAAAGCAGTCATGGACGCGAAGTCCGGAAAGCGATAATGTCACTAGGCCGAAGCCCGAGGAAAGCAGTAAAATGGACGCGAAGTCCGGAAAGCGATAATGTCACTAGGCCGAAGCCCGAGGAAAGCAGTAAAATGGACGCGAAGTCCGTGGACGCGAAGTTATGAAAGCGATAAAGTCACTAGGCCGAAGCCCGAGGAAAGCAGTAAAATGAACGCGAAGTCCGTGGACGCGAAGTCTTGAATGCGATAAAGTCACTGTGCCGAAGCCCGAGGAAAGCAGTAAAATGGACGCGAAGTCCGTGGACGCGAAGTCCGGAAAGCGATAAAGTCACTAGGCCGAAGCCCGAGGAAAGTAGTAAAATGGACGCGAAGTCCGGAAAGCGATAAAGTCACTAGGCCGAAGCCCGAGGAAATGCAGTAAAATGGACGCGAAGTCCGTGGACGCGAAGTCCGGAAAGCGATAAAGTCACTAGGCCGAAGCCCGAGGAAAGCGTAAAATGGACGCGAAGTCCGGAAAGCGATAAAGTCACTAGGCCGAAGCCCGAGGAAAGCAGTAAAATGGACGCGAAGTCCGTGGACGCGAAGTCCGAAAGCGATAAAGTCACTAGCCGAAGCCCGAGGAAAGCAGTAAAAATGGACGCGAAGTCCGTGGACGCGAAGTCCCTGAAAGCGATAAAGTCACTAGGCCCGAAGCCCGAGGAAAGCAGTAAAATGGACGCGAAGTCCGTGGACGCGAAGTCCTGAAAGCGATAAAGTCACTAGGCCGAAGCCCGAGGAAAGCAGTAAAGGACGCGAAGTCCGGAAAGCGATAAGTCACTAGGCCGAAGCCCGAGAAAAGCAGTAATTGACGCGAAGTCCGTGGACGCGAAGTCCGGAAAGCGATAAAGTCACTAGGCCGAAGCCCGAGGAAAGCAGTACAATGGACGCGAAGTCCGGAAAGCGATAAAGTCACTAGGCCGAAGCCCGAGGAAAGCAGTACAATGGACGCGAAGTCCCCTGAAGCGATAAAGTCACTAGGCCGAAGCCCGAGGAAAGCAGTAAAATGGACGCGAAGTCCGTGGACGCGAAGTCCGAAAGCGATAAAGTCACTAGGCCGAAGCCCGAGAAAGCAGTAAAATGGACGCGAAGTCCGTGGACGCGAAGTCCGGAAGCGATAAAGTCACTAGGCCGAAGCCCGAGGAAAGCAGTAAAATGGACGCGAAGTCCGTGGACGCGAAGTCCGAAAGCGAAAGTCACTAGGCCGAAGCCCGAGGAAAGCAGTAAAATGGACGCGAAGTCCGTGGACGCGAAGTCCGGAAAGCGATAAAGTCACTAGGCCGAAGCCCGAGGAAAGCAGTAAAATGGACGCGAAGTCCGTGGACGCGAAGTCCGGAAAGCGATAAAGTCACTAGGCCGAAGCCCGAGAAAGCAGTAAAATGGACGCGAAGTCCGTGGACGCGAAGTCCGAAAGCAATAAAGTCACTAGGCGAAGCCCGAGGAAAGCAGTAAAATGGACGCGAAGTCCGTGGACGCGAAGTCCGGAAAGCGATAAAGTCACTAGGCCGAAGCCCGAGGAAAGCAGTAAAATGGACGCGAAGTCCGGAGCGATAAAGTCACTAGGCCGAAGCCCGAGGAATGCATAAAATGGACGCGAAGTCCGTGGACGCGAAGTCCGGAAGCGATAAAGTCACCACCGAAGCCCGAGGAAAGCCGTAAAATGGACGCGAAGTCCGTGGACGCGAAGTCCGAAAGCGATAAAGTCACTAGGCCGAAGCCCGAGGAAAGCAGTAAAATGGACGCGAAGTCCGGAAAGCGATAAAGTCACTAGGCCGAAGCCCGGAAAGCAGTAAAATGGACGCGAAGTCCGTGGACGCGAAGTCCGGAAAGCGATAAAGTCACTAGGCCGAAGCCCGAGGAAAGCAGTAAGATGGAAGCGAAGTCCGGAAAGCGATAAAGTCACTAGGCCGAAGCCTGAGGAAAGCAGTACAATGGACGCGAAGTCCGTGGACGCGAAGTCCGGAAAGCGATAAAGTCACTAGGACGAAGCCCGAGGAAAGCAGTAAAATGGACGCGAAGTCCGGAAAGCGATAAAGTCACTAGGCCGAAGCCCGAGGAAAGCAGTAAAATGGACGCGAAGTCCGTGGACGCGAAGTCCTGAAAGCGATAAAGTCACTAGGCCGAAGCCCGAGGAAAGCAGTAAAATGGACGCGAAGTCCGTGGACGCGAAGTCCGGAAAGCGATAAAGTCACTAGGCCGAAGCCCGAGGAAAGCAGTAAAATGGACGCGAAGTCCGTGGACGCGAAGTCCGGAAAGCGATAAAGTCACTAGGCCGAAGCCCGAGGAAAGCAGTAAAATGGACGCGAAGTCCGGAAAGAGATAAAGTCACTAGGCCGAAGCCCGAGGAAAGCAGTAAAATGGACGCGAAGTCCGTGGACGCGAAGTCCGGAAAGCGATAAAGTCACTAGGCCGAAGCCCGAGGAAAGCAGTAAAATGGACCGAAGTCCGTGGACGAAGTCCTGAAAGCGATAAGTCACTAGGCCGAAGCCCGAGAAAGCAGTAAATGGACGCGAAGTCCGTGGACGCGAAGTCCGGAAAGCGATAAAGTCACTAGGCCGAAGCCCGAGGAAAGCAGTAAAATGGACGCGAAGTCCGCGAAAGGAAAGCATAAAGTCACTAGGCCGAAGCCCGAGGAAAGCAGTAAAATGGACGCGAAGTCCGGGACGCGAAGTCCGGAAAGCGATAAAGTCACTAGGCCGAAGCCCGAGAAGCAGTAAAATGGACGCGAAATCCGTGGACGCGAAGTCCTGAAAGCGATAAAATGACTAGGCCGAAGCCTGACGAAAGCAGTAAAATGGACGCGAAGTCCGTGGACGCGAAGTCCGGAAAGCGATAAAGTCACTAGGCCGAAGCCCGAGGAAAGCAGTAAAATGGACGCGAAGTCCGTGGACGCGAAGTCCTGAAAGCGATAAAGTCACTAGGCCGAAGCCCGAGGAAAGCAGTAAAATGGACGCGAAGTCCGTGGATGCGAAGTCCTGAAAGCAATAAAGTCACTAGGCCGAAGCCGGAGGAAAGCAGTAAAAAGGACGCGAAGTCCGTGGACGCGAAGTCCGGAAAGCGATAAAGTCACTAGGCCGAAGCCCGAGAAAAGCAGTAAAATTGACGCGAAGTCCGTGGACGCGAAGTCCGGAAAGCGATAAAGTCACTAGGCCGAAGCCCGAGGAAAGCAGTAAAATGGACGCGAAGTCCGGAAAGCGATAAAGTCACTAGGCCGAAGCCCGAGGAAAGCAGTAAAATGGACGCGAAGTCCGTGGACGCGAAGTCCGGAAAGCGATAAAGTCACTAGGCCGAAGCCCGAGGAAAGCAGTAAATGGACGCGAAGTCCGTGGACGCGAAGTCCGTGAAAGTCGAAAGCTAAAGTCACTAGGCCGAAGCCGAGGAAAGCAGTAAAATGGACGCGAAGTCCGTGGACGCGAAGTTCTGAAAGCGATAAAGTCACTAGGCCGAAGCCCGAGGAAAGCAGTAAGATGGACGCGAAGTCCGGAAAGCGATAAAGTCACTAGGCCGAAGCCCGAGGAAAGCAGTAAAATGGACGCGAAGTCCGTGGACGCGAAGTCCGGAAAGCGATAAAGTCACTAGGCCGAAGCCCGAGGAAAGCAGTAAAATGGACGCGAAGTCCGGAAAGCGATAAAGTCACTAGGCCGAAGCCCGAGGAAAGCAGTAAAATGGACGCGAAGTCCGTGGACGCGAAGTCCGGAAAGCGATAAAGTCACTAGGCCGAAGCCCGAGAAAGCAGTAAAATGGACGCGAAGTCCGTGGACGCGAAGTCCTGAAAGCGATAAAGTCACTAGGCCGAAGCCCGAGGAAAGCAGTAAAATGGACGCGAAGTCCGTGGACGCGAAGTCCGGAAAGCGATAAAGTCACTAGGCCGAAGCCCGAGGAAAGCAGTAAAATGGACGCGAAGTCCGTGGACGCGAAGTCCGGAAAGCGATAAAGTCACTAGGGGCCGAAGCCCGAGGAAAGCAGTAAAATGGCGCGAAGTCCGTGACGCGAAGTCCGTGGACGCGAAGTCCCGGAAAGCGATAAAGTCACTAGGCCGAAGCCCGAGGAAAGCAGTAAAATGGCGCGAAGTCCGGAAAGCGATAAGTCACTAGGCCGAAGCCCGAGGAAAGCAGTAAAATGGACGCGAAGTCCGTGGACGCGAAGTCCGGAAAGCGATAAAGTCACTAGGCCGAAGCCCGAGGAAAGCAGTAAAATGGACGCGAAGTCCGTGGACGCGAAGTCCTGAAAGCGATAAAGTCACTAGGCCGAAGCCCGAGGAAAGCATAAAATGGACGCGAAGTCCGTGGACGCGAAGTCCGGAAAGCGATAAAGTCACTAGGCCGAAGCCCGAGGAAAGCAGTAAAATGGACGCGAAGTCCGTGGACGCGAAGTCCTGAAAGCGATAAAGTCACTAGGCCGAAGCCCGAGGAAAGCAGTAAATGGACGCGAAGTCCGTGGACGCGAAGTCCTGAAAGCGATAAAGTCACTAGGCCGAAGCCCGAGGAAAGCGGTAAAATGGACGCGAAGTCCGGAAAGCGATAAAGTCACTAGGCCGAAGCCCGAGGAAAGCAGTAAAATGGACGCGAAGTCCGTGAACGCGAAGTCCGGAAAGCGATAAAGTCACTAGGCGTTCACCCGAGGAAAGCAGTAAAATGGACGCGAAGTCCGGAAAGCGATAAAGTCACTAGGCCGAAGCCCGAGGAAAGCAGTAAAATGGACGCGAAGTCCGTGAACGCGAAGTCCGGAAAGCGATAAAGTCACTAGGCCGAAGCCCGAGAAAGCAGTAAAATGGACGCGAAGTCCGGAAAGCGATAAAGTCACTAGCCGAAGCCCGAGAAAGCAGTAAAATGGACGCGAAGTCCGTGGACGCGAAGTCCGTGACGCGAAGTCCGTGGACGCGAAGTCCGGAAAGCGATAAAGTCACTAGGCCGAAGCCCGAGGAAAGCAGTAAATGGACGCGAAGTCCTGAAAGCGATAAAGTCACTAGGCCGAAGCCCGAGGAAAGCAGTAAAATGGACGCGAAGTCCGTGGACGCGAAGTCCGGAAAGCGATAAAGTCACTAGGCCGAAGCCCGAGGAAAGCAGTAAAATGGACGCGAAGTCCGTGGACGCGAAGTCCTGAAAGCGATAAAGTCACTAGGCCGAAGCCCGAGGAAAGCAGTAAATGGACGCGAAGTCCGAAAGCGATAAAGTCACTAGGCCGAAGCCCGAGGAAAGCAGTAAAATGGACGCGAAGTCCGTGGACGCGAAGTCCGGAAAGCGATAAAGTCACTAGGCCGAAGCCCGAAAGCAGTAAAATGGACGCGAAGTCCGTGGACGCGAAGTCCTGAAAGCGATAAAGTCACTAGGCCGAAGCCCGAGGAAAGCAGTAAAATGGACGCGAAGTCCGTGGACGCGAAGTCGGAAAGCGATAAAGTCACTAGGCCGAAGCCCGAGGAAAGCAGTAAATGGACGCGAAGTCCGTGGACGCGAAGTCCGAAAGCGATAAAGTCACTAGGCCGAAGCCCGAGGAAAGCAGTAAAATGGACGCGAAGTCCGTGGACGCGAAGTCCTGAAAGCGATAAAGTCACTAGGCCGAAGCCCGAGAAAGCAGTAAATGGACGCGAAGTCCGGAAGCGATAAAGTCACTAGGCCGAAGCCCGAGAAAGCAGTAAAATGGACGCGAAGTCCGTGGACGCGAAGTCCGAAAGCGATAAAGTCACTAGGCCGAAGCCCGAGGAAAGCAGTAAAATGGACGCGAAGTCCGGAAAGCGATAAAGTCACTAGGCCGAAGCCCGAGAAAGCAGTAAAATGGACGCGAAGTCCGTGGACGCGAAGTCCGGAAAGCGATAAAGTCACTAGGCCGAAGCCCGAGGAAAGCAGTAAAATGGACGCGAAGTCCGGAAAGCGATAAAGTCACTAGCCGAAGCCCGAGGAAAGCAGTAAAATGGACGCGAAGTCCGTGGACGCGAAGTCCGAAAGCGATAAAGTCACTAGGCCGAAGCCCGAGGAAGCAGTAAAATGGACGCGAAGTCCGTGGACGCGAAGTCCTGAAAGCGATAAAGTCACTAGGCCGAAGCCCGAGGAAAGCAGTAAAATGGACGCGAAGTCCGTGGACGCGAAGTCTGAAAGCGATAAAGTCACTAGCCGAAGCCCGAGGAAAGCAGTAAAATGGACGCGAAGTCCGGAAAGCGATAAAGTCACTAGGCCGAAGCCCGAGAAAGCAGTAAAATGGACGCGAAGTCCGTGGACGCGAAGTCCTGGAAGCGATAAAGTCACTAGGCCGAAGCCCGAGGAAAGCAGTAAAATGGACGCGAAGTCCGTAAAGCGATAAAGTCACTAGGCCGAAGCCCGAGGAAAGCAGTAAAATGGACGCGAAGTCCGTGGACGCGAAGTCCTGAAAGCGATAAAGTCACTAGGCCGAAGCCCGAGGAAAGCAGTAAAATGGACGCGAAGTCCGTGGACGCGAAGTCCTGAAAGCGATAAAGTCACTAGGCCGAAGCCCGAGAAAGCAGTAAAATGGACGCGAAGTCCGTGGACGCGAAGTCCGGAAGCGATAAAGTCACTAGGCCGAAGCCCGAGGAAAGCAGTAAAATGGACGCGAAGTCCGTGGACGCGAAGTCCGTGGACCCTAAGTCCGAAACAAAAAAAAAAAAAACGGAAAGCGATAAGTCACTAGCCGAAGCCCGAGGAAAGCAGTAAATGGACGTGAAGTCCGTGACGCGAAGTCCTGAAAGCGATAAAGTCACTAGGCCGAAGCCCGAGGAAAGCAGTAAGATGGATGCGAAGTCCGGAAAGCGATAAAGTCACTAGGCCGAAGCCTGAGAAAGCAGTAAATGGACGCGAAGTCCGTGGACGCGAATTCCGAAAGCGATAAAGTCACTAGGCCGAAGCCCGAGAAAGCAGTAAAATGGACGCGAAGTCCGAAAGCGATAAAGTCACTAGGCCGAAGCCCGAGGAAAGCAGTAAAATGGACGCGAAGTCCGTGGACGCGAGTCGGAAAGCGATAAAGTCACTAGGCCGAAGCCCGAGGAAAGCAGTAAAATGGACGCGAAGTCCGGAAAGCGATAAAGTCACTAGGCCGAAGCCCGAGGAATGCAGTAAAATGGACGCGAAGTCCGTGGACGCGAAGTCCGGAAAGCGATAAAGTCACCAAGCCGAAGCCCGAGGAAAGCCGTAAAATGGACGCGAAGTCCGTGGACGCGAAGTCCTGAAAGCGATAAAGTGACTAGGCCGAAGCACGACGAAAGCAGTAAAATGGACGCGAAGTCCGTGGATGCGAAGTCCTGAAAGCAATAAAGTCACTAGGCCGAAGCCGGAGGAAAGCAGTAAAAAGGACGCGAAGTCCGGAAAGCGATAAAGTCACTAGGCCGAAGCCCGAGAAAAGCAGTAGAATTGACGCGAAGTCCGTGGACGCGAAGTCCTGGAAAGCGATAAAGTCACTAGGCCGAAGCCCGAGGAAAGCAGTACAATGGACGCGAAGTCCGGAAAGCGATAAAGTCACTAGGCCGAAGCCCGAGGAAAGCAGTAAAATGGACGCGAAGTCCGAACAATAAAGTACTAGGCCGAGCCCCCCGAGAAAGCAGTAAAATGGACGCGAAGTCCGTGGACGCGAAGTCCTGAAAGCGATAAAGTCACTAGGCCGAAGCCCGAGGAAAGCAGTAAAATGGACGCGAAGTCCGTGGACGCGAAGTCCGGAAAGCGATAAAGTCACTAGGCCGAAGCCCGAGGAAAGCAGTAAAATGGACGCGAAGTCCGTGGACGCGAAGTCCGGAAGCGAAAAGTCACTAGGCCGAAGCCCGAGGAAAGCAGTAAAATGGACGCGAAGTCCGTGGACGCGAAGTCGGAAAGCGATAAAGTCACTAGGCCGAAGCCCGAGGAAAGCAGTAAAATGGACGCGAAGTCCGTGGACGCGAAGTCCTGAAAGCGATAAAGTCACTAGGCCGAAGCCCGAGGAAAGCAGTAAAATGGACGCGAAGTCCGTGGACGCGAAGTCCTGAAAGCGATAAAGTCACTAGGCCGAAGCCCGAGGAAAGCAGTAAAATGGACGCGAAGTCCGTGGACGCGAAGTCCGGAAAGCGATAAAGTCACTTGGCCGAAGCCCGAGGAAAGCAGTAAAATGGACGCGAAGTCCGGAAAGCGATAAAGTCACTAGGCCGAAGCCCGAGGAAAGCAGTAAAATGGACGCGAAGTCCGTGGACGCGAAGTCCGGAAAGCGATAAAGTCACTAGGCCGAAGCCCGAGGAAAGCAGTAAAATGGACGCGAAGTCCGTGGACGCGAAGTCGGAAAGCGATAAGTCACTAGGCCGAAGCCCGAGGAAAGCAGTAAAATGGACGCGAAGTCCGTGGACGCGAAGTCCTGAAAGCGATAAAGTCACTAGGCCGAAGCACGAGGAAAGCAGTAAAATGGACGCGAAGTCCGTGGACGCGAAGTCCTGAAAGCAATAAAGTCACTAGGCCGAAGCCCGAGGAAAGCAGTAAAATGGACGCGAAGTCCGAAAGCGATAAAGTCACTAGGCCGAAGCCCGAGAAAAGCAGTAGAATTGACGCGAAGTCCGTGGACGCGAAGTCTGGAAAGCGATAAAGTCACTAGGCCGAAGCCCGAGAAAGCAGTAAAATGGACGCGAAGTCCGGAAAGCGATAAAGTCACTAGGCCGAAGCCCGAGGAAAGCAGTAAAATGGACGCGAAGTCCTGAAAGCGATAAAGTCACTAGGCCGAAGCCCGAGGAAAGCAGTAAATGGACGCGAAGTCCGTGGACGCGAAGTCCGGAAAGAATAAGTCACTAGGCCGAAGCCCGAGAAAGCAGTAAAATGGACGCGAAGTCCGTGGACGCGAAGTCCGGAAAGCGATAAAGTCACTAGGCCGAAGCCCGAGGAAAGCAGTAAAATGGACGCGAAGTCCGTGGACGCGAAGTCCGGAAAGCGATAAAGTCACTAGGCCGAAGCCCGAGGAAAGCAGTAAAATGGACGCGAAGTCCGTGGACGCGAAGTCCTGAAAGCGATAAAGTCACTAGGCCGAAGCCCGAGGAAAGCAGTAAAATGGACGCGAAGTCCGTGGACCCGAAGTCCGGAAAGCGATAAAGTCACTGGGCCGAAGCCCGAGGAAAGCAGTCAAATGGACGCGAAGTCCGTGGACGCGAAGTCCGGAAAGCGATAAAGTCACTAGGCCGAAGCCCGAGGAAAGCAGTAAAATGGACGCGAAGTCCGGAAAGCGATAAAGTCACTAGGCCGAAGCCCGAGAAAGCAGTAAAATGGACGCGAAGTCCGTGGACGCGAAGTCCGGAAAGCGATAAAGTCACTAGGCCGAAGCCCGAGAAAGCAGTAAAATGGACGCGAAGTCCGTGGACGCGAAGTCCTGAAAGCGATAAAGTCACTAGGCCGAAGCCCGAGGAAGCAGTAAAATGGACGCGAAGTCCGTGGACGCGAAGTCCGGAAAGCGATAAAGTCACTAGGCCGAAGCCCGAGGAAAGCAGTAAAATGGACGCGAAGTCCGTGGACGCGAAGTCCTGAAAGCGATAAGTCACTAGGCCGAAGCCCGAGGAAAGCAGTAAAATGGACGCGAAGTCCGTGGACGCGAAGTCCGGAAAGCGATAAAGTCACTAGGCCGAAGCCCGAGGAAAGCAGTAAAATGGACGCGAAGTCCGGGACGCGAAGTCCTGAAAGCGATAAAGTCACTAGGCCGAAGCCCGAGGAAAGCAGTAAAATGGACGCGAAGTCCGTGGACGCGAAGTCTGAAAGCGATAAAGTCACTAGGCCGAAGCCCGAGAAAGCAGTAAAATGGACGCGAAGTCCGGAAGCGATAAAGTCACTAGGCCGAAGCCCGAGGAAAGCAGTAAATTGACGCGAAGTCCGTGGACGCGAAGTCCGGAAAGCGATAAAGTCACTAGGCCGAAGCCCGAGGAAAAGCAGTAAAATGGACGCGAAGTCCGGAATGCGATAAAGTCACTAGGCCGAAGCCCGAGGAAAGCAGTAAAATGGACGCGATCCGTGGACGCGAAGTCCTGAAAGCGATAAAGTCACTAGGCCGAAGCCCGAGGAAAGCAGTAAAATTGGACGCGAAGTCCGTGGACGCGAAGTCCTGAAAGCGATAAAGTCACTAGGCCGAAGCCCGAGGAAAGCAGTAAAATGGACGCGAAGTCCGTGGACGCGAAGTCCGGAAAGCGATAAAGTCACTAGGCCGAAGCCCGAGGAAAGCAGTAAAATGGACGCGAAGTCCGTGGACGCGAAGTCCGTGGACGCAAGTCCGAAAGCATAAAGTCACTAGGCCGAAGCCCGAGGAAAGCAGTAAAATGGACGCGAAGTCCGTGGACGCGAAGGCCGAAGCCCGAGGAAAGCAGTAAAATGGACGCGAAGTCCGGAAAGCGATAAAGTCACTAGGCCGAAGCCCGAGGAAAGCAGTAAAATGGACGCGAAGTCCGTGGACGCGAAGTCCGAAAGCGATAAAGTCACTAGGCCGAAGCCCGAGGAAAGCAGTAAAATGGACGCGAAGTCCGGAAAGCGATAAAGTCACTAGGCCGAAGCCCGAGGAAAGCAGTAAAATGGACGCGAAGTCCGTGGACGCGAAGTCCGGAAAGCGATAAAGTCACTAGGCCGAAGCCCGAGGAAAGCAGTAAAATGGACCGCGAAGTCCGGAAAGCGATAAAGTCACTAGGCCGAAGCCCGAGGAAAGCAGTAAAATGGACGCGAAGTCCGTGGACGCGAAGTCCGGAAAGCGATGGACGCGAAGTCCGGAAAGCGATAAAGTCACTAGCCGAAGCCCGAGGAAGCAGTAAAATGGACGCGAAGTCCGTGGACGCGAAGTCCTGAAAGCGATAAAGTCACTAGGCCGAAGCCGAGGAAAGCAGTAAAATGGACGCAAGTCCGTGGACGCGAAGTCCTGAAAGCATAAAGTCACTAGGCCGAAGCCCGAGGAAAGCATAAAAAGGACGCGAAGTCCGGAGCGATAAAGTCACTAGGCCGAAGCCCGAGAAAGCAGTAAAATGGACGCGAAGTCCGTGGACGCGAAGTCTGGAAAGCGATAAAGTCACTAGGCCGAAGCCCGAGGAAAGCAGTAAAATGGACGCGAAGTCCGGAAAGCGATAAAGTCACTAGGCCGAAGCCCGAGGAATGCAGTAAAATGGACGCGAAGTCCGTGGACGCGAAGTTCTGAAAGCGATAAAGTCACTAGGCCGAAGCCCGAGGAAAGCAGTAAAATGGACACGAAGTCCGTGGACGCGAAGTCCTGAAAGCGATAAAGTCACTAGGCCGAAGTCCGAGGAAAGCAGTAAAATGGACGCGAAGTCCGTGACGCGAAGTCGGAAAGCGATAAAGTCACTAGGCCGAAGCCCGAGGAAAGCAGTAAAATGGACCCGAAGTCCTGGACGCGAAGTCCGTGGACGCGAAGTCCGGAAAGCGATAAAGTCACTAGGCCGAAGCCCGAGGAAAGCAGTAAAATGGACGCGAAGTCCGTGGACGCGAAGTCCTGAAAGCGATAAAGTCACTAGGCCGAAGCCCGAGGAAAGCAGTAAAATGGACGCGAAGTCCGGAAAGCGATAAAGTCACTCACTAGGCCGAAGCCCGAGGAAAGCAGTAAAATGGACGCGAAGTCCGTGGACGCGAAGTCCGAAAGCGATAAAGTCACTAGGCCGAAGCCCGAGGAAAGCAGTAAAATGGACGCGAAGTCCGGAAAGCGATAAAGTCACTAGGCCGAAGCCCGAGGAAAGCAGTAAAATGGACGCGAAGTCCGTGGACGCGAAGTCCGGAAAGCGATAAAGTCACTAGGCCGAAGCCCGAGGAAAGCAGTAAAATGGACGCGAAGTCCGAAAGCGATAAAGTCACTAGGCCGAAGCCCGAGGAAAGCAGTAAAATGGACGCGAAGTCCGTGGACGCGAAGTCCGGAAAGCGATAAAGTCACTAGGCCGAAGCCCGAGGAAAGCAGTAAAATGGACGCGAAGTCCGTGGACGCGAAGTCCTGAAAGCGATAAAGTCACTAGGCCGAAGCCCGAGGAAAGCAGTAAAATGGACGCGAAGTCCGTGGACGCGAAGTCCGAAAGCGATAAAGTCACTAGGCCGAAGCCCGAGGAAAGCAGTAAAATGGACGCGAAGTCCGGAAAAAGTCGGAAAGCGATAAAGTCACTAGGCCGAAGCCCGAGGAAAGCAGTAAAATGGACGCGAAGTCCGTGGACGCGAAGTCCGGAAAGCGATAAAGTCACTAGGCCGAAGCCCGAGGAAAGCAGTAAAATGGACGCGAAGTCCGGAAAGCGATAAAGTCACTAGGCCGAAGCCCGAGGAAAGCAGTAAAATGGACGCGAAGTCCGTGGACGCGAAGTCCTGAAAGCGATAAAGTCACTAGGCCGAAGCCCGAGGAAAGCAGTAAAATGGACGCGAAGTCCGTGGACGCGAAGTCCGGAAGCGATAAAGTCACTAGGCACGCCGAAGCCCGAGGAAAGCAGTAAATGGACGCGAAGTCCGTGGACGCGAAGTCCGGAAAGCGATAAAGTCACTAGGCCGAAGCCCGAGGAAAGCAGTAAAATGGACGCGAAGTCCGTGGACGCGAAGTCCGGAAAGCGATAAAGTCACTAGGCCGAAGCCCGAGGAAAGCAGTAAAATGGACGCGAAGTCCGTGGACGCGAAGTCCGGAAAGCGATAAAGTCACTAGGCCGAAGCCCGAGGAAAGCAGTAAAATGGACGCGAAGTCCGTGGACGCGAAGTCCTGAAAGCAATAAAGTCACAGGCCGAAGCCCGAGGAAAGCAGTAAAATGGACGCGAAGTCCGTGGACGCGAAGTCCGGAAAGCGATAAAGTCACTAGGCCGAAGCCCGAAGAAAGCAGTAAAATGGACGCGAAGTCCGGAAAGCGATAAAGTCACTAGGCCGAAGCCCGAGGAATGCAGTAAAATGGACGCGAAGTCCGTGGACGCGAAGTCCGGAAAGCGATAAAGTCACTAGGCCGAAGCCCGAGAAAGCAGTAAAATGGACGCGAAGTCCGTGGACGCGAAGTCCTGAAAGCGATAAAGTCACTAGGCCGAAGCCCGAGGAAAGCAGTAAAATGGACGCGAAGTCCTGAAAGCGATAAAGTCACTAGGCCGAAGCCCGAGGAAAGCAGTAAATGGACGCGAAGTCCGTGGACGCGAAGTCCTGAAAGCGATAAAGTCACTAGGCCGAAGCCCGAGGAAAGCAGTAAAATGGACGCGAAGTCCGTGGACGCGAAGTCCTGAAAGCGATAAGTCACTAGGCCGAAGCCCGAGGAAAGCAGTAAAATGGACGCGAAGTCCGAAAGCGATAAAGTCACTAGCCGAAGCCCGAGGAAGCAGTAAAATGGACGCGAAGTCCGTGGACGCGAAGTCCTGGAAAGCGATAAGTCACTAGGCCGAAGCCCGAGGAAAGCAGTAAATGGACGCGAAGTCCGAAAGCGATAAAGTCACTAGGCCGAAGCCCGAGGAAAGCAGTAAAATGGACGCGAAGTCCGTGGACGCGAAGTCCTGAAAGCGATAAAGTCACTAGGCCGAAGCCCGAGGAAAGCAGTAAAATGGACGCGAAGTCCGTGGACGCGAAGTCCGAAAGCGATAAAGTCACTAGGCCGAAGCCCGAGGAAAGTAAAATGGACGCGAAGTCCGTGGACGCGAAGTCCGAAAGCGAAAAGTCACTAGGCGAAGCCCGAGGAAAGCAGTAAAATGGACGCGAAGTCCGTGACGCGAAGTCCGGAAAGCGATAAAGTCACTAGGCCGAAGCCCGAGGAAAGCAGTAAAATGGACGCGAAGTCCGTGGACGCGAAGTCCGGAAAGCGATAAAGTCACTAGGCCGAAGCCCGAGGAAAGCAGTAAAATGGACGCGAAGTCCGTGGACGCGAAGTCCGGAAAGCGATAAAGTCACTAGGCCGAAGCCCGAGGAAAGCAGTAAAATGGACGCGAAGTCCGTGGACGCGAAGTCCGGAAAGCGATAAAGTCACTAGGCCGAAGCCCGAGAAAGCAGTAAAATGGACGCGAAGTCCGGAAAGCGATAAAGTCACTAGGCCGAAGCCCGAGGAAAGCAGTAAATGGACGCGAAGTCCGTGGACGCGAAGTCCGGAAAGCGATAAAGTCACTAAGCCGAAGCCCGAGGAAAGCAGTAAAATGGACGCGAAGTCCGTGGACGCGAAGTCCTGAAAGCGATAAAGTCACTAGGCCGAAGCCCGAGAAAGCAGTAAATGGACGCGAAGTCCGGAAAGCGATAAAGTCACTAGGCCGAAGCCCGAGGAAGCAGTAAAATGGACGCGAAGTCCGTGGACGCGAAGTCCTGAAAGCGATAAAGTCACTAGGCCGAAGCCCGAGGAAAGCAGTAAAATGGACGCGAAGTCCGTGGACGCGAAGTCCTGAAAGCGATAAAGTCACTAGGCCGAAGCCCGAGGAAAGCAGTAAAATGGACGCGAAGTCCGGAAAGCGATAAAGTCACTAGGCCGAAGCCCGAGGAAAGCAGTAAAATGGACGCGAAGTCCGTGGACGCGAAGTCCGGAAAGCGATAAAGTCACTAGGCCGAAGCCCGAGAAAGCAGTACAATGGACGCGAAGTCCGGAAAGCGATAAAGTCACTAAGGCCGAAGCCCGAGGAAAGCAGTAAAATGGACGCGAAGTCCGTGGACGCGAAGTCCTGAAAGCGATAAAGTCACTAGGCCGAAGCCCGAGAAAGCAGTAAAATGGACGCGAAGTCCGTGGACGCGAAGTCCGGAAAGCGATAAAGTCACTAGGCCGAAGCCCGAGGAAAGCAGTAAAATGGACGCGAAGTCCGTGGACGCGAAGTCCGGAAAGCGATAAAGTCACTAGGCCGAAGCCCGAGGAAAGCAGTAAAATGGACCGAAGTCCGTGGACGCGAAGTCCGGAAAGCGATAAAGTCACTAGGCCGAAGCCCGAGGAAAGCAGTAAAATGGACGCGAAGTCCGTGGACGCGAAGTCCGAAAGCGATAAGTCACTAGCCGAAGCCCGAGGAAAGCAGTAAAATGGACGCGAAGTCCGTGGACGCGAAGTCCTGAAAGCGATAAGTCACTAGGCCGAAGCCCGAGGAAAGCAGTAAAATGGACGCGAAGTCCGTGGACGCGAAGTCCGGAAAGCGATAAAGTCACTAGGAGGCCCGAGGCCGAAGCCCGAAGAAACAGTAAATGGACGCGAAGTCCGGAAAGCGATAAAGTCACTAGGCCGAAGCCCGAGGAAAGCAGTAAAATGGACGCGAAGTCCGTGGACGCGAAGTCCGGAAAGCGATAAAGTCACTAGGCCGAAGCCCGAGGAAAGCAGTAAATGGACGCGAAGTCCGTGGACGCGAAGTCCTGAAAGCGATAAAGTCACTAGGCCGAAGCCCGAGGAAAGCAGTAAAATGGACGCGAAGTCCGGAAAGCGATAAAGTCACTAGGCCGAAGCCCGAGGAAAGCAGTAAAATGGACGCGAAGTCCGTGGACGCGAAGTCCTGAAAGCGATAAAGTCACTAGGCCGAAGCCCGAGGAAAGCAGTAAAATGGACGCGAAGTCCGTGGACGCGAAGTCCTGAAAGCGATAAAGTCACTAGGCCGAAGCCCGAGGAAAGCAGTAAAATGGACGCGAAGTCCGGAAAGCGATAAAGTCACTAGGCCGAAGCCCGAGAAAAGCAGTAAATGGACGCGAAGTCCGTGGACGCGAAGTCCGGAAAGCGATAAAGTCACTAGGCCGAAGCCCGAGGAAAGCAGTAAAATGGACGCGAAGTCCGGAAAGCGATAAAGTCACTAGGCCGAAGCCCGAGGAAGCAGTAAAATGGACGCGAAGTCCGTGGACGCGAAGTCCTGAAAGCGATAAAGTCACTAGGCCGAAGCCCGAGGAAAGCAGTAAAATGGACGCGAAGTCCGTGGACGCGAAGTCCGGAAAGCGATAAAGTCACTAGGCCGAAGCCCGAGAAAGCAGTAAAATGGACGCGAAGTCCGTGGACGCGAAGTCCGGAAGCGATAAAGTCACTAGGCCGAAGCCCGAGGAAAGCAGTAAAATGGACGCGAAGTCCGTGGACGCGAAGTCCTGAAAGCGATAAAGTCACTAGGCCGAAGCCCGAGGAAAGCTGTAAAATGGACGCGAAGTCCGGAAAGCGATAAAGTCACTAGGCCGAAGCCCGAGGAAAGCAGTAAAATGGACGCGAAGTCCGTGGACGCGAAGTCCGGAAAGCGATAAAGTCACTAGGCCGAAGCCCGAGGAAAGCCGTAAAATGGACGCGAAGTCCGTGAACGCGATAAAGTCACTAGGCCGAAGCCCGAGAAAAGCAGTTAAATGGACGCGAAGTCCGTGGACGCGAAGTCCGGAAAGCGATAAAGTCACTAGGGCGAAGCCCGAGGAAAGCAGTAAAATGGACGCGAAGTCCGTGGACGCGAAGTTCGGAAAGCGATAAAGTCACTAGGCCGAAGCCCGAGGAAAGCAGTAAAATGGACGCGAAGTCCGGAAAGCGATAAAGTCACTAGGCCGAAGCCCGAGGAAAGCAGTAAATGGACGCGAAGTCCGTGGACGCGAAGTCCGGAAAGCGATAAAGTCACTAGGCCGAAGCCCGAGGAAAGCAGTAAAATGGACGCGAAGTCCGGAAAGCGATAAAGTCACTAGGCCGAAGCCCGAGGAAAGCAGTAAAATGGACGCGAAGTCCGTGGACGCGAAGTCCGGAAAGCGATAAAGTCACTAGGCCGAAGCCCGAGGAAAGCAGTAAAATGGACGCGAAGTCCGGAAAGCGATAAAGTCACTAGGCCGAAGCCCGAGGAAAGCAGTAAAATGGACGCGAAGTCCGTGGACGCGAAGTCCGGAAAGCGATAAAGTCACTAGGCCGAAGCCCGAGGAAAGCAGTAAAATGGACGCGAAGTCCGTGGACGCGAAGTCCTGAAAGCGATAAAGTCACTAGGCCGAAGCCCGAGGAAAGCAGTAAAATGGACGCGAAGTCCGTGGACGCGAAGTCCTGAAAGCGATAAAGTCACTAGGCCGAAGCCCGATGAAAGCAGTAAAATGGACGCGAAGTCCGTGGACCCGAAGTCCGGAAAGCGATAAAGTCACTGGGCCGAAGCCCGAGGAAAGCAGTAAAATGGACGCGAAGTCCGGAAAGCGATAATGTCACTAGGCCGAAGCCCGAGGAAAGCAGTAAAATGGACGCGAAGTCCGTGGACGCGAAGTCCTGAAAGCGATAAAGTCACTAGGCCGAAGCCCGAGGAAAGCAGTAAAATGGACGCGAAGTCCGTGGACGCGAAGTCCGGAAAGCGATAAAGTCACTAGGCCGAAGCCCGAGGAAAGCAGTAAAATGGACGCGAAGTCCGTGGACGCGAAGTCCGGAAAGCGATAAAGTCACTTGGCCGAAGCCCGAGGAAAGCAGTAAAATGGACGCGAAGTCCGTGGACGCGAAGTCCGGAAAGCGATAAAGTCACTAGGCCGAAGCCCGAGAAAGCAGTAAAATGGACGCGAAGTCCGTGGACGCGAAGTCCGGAAAGCGATAAAGTCACTAGGCCGAAGCCCGAGGAAAGCAGTAAAATGGACGCGAAGTCCGTGGACGCGAAGTCCGAAAGCGATAAAGTCACTAGGCCGAAGCCCGAGGAAAGCAGTAAAATGGACGCGAAGTCCGTGGACGCGAAGTCCGGAAAGCGATAAAGTCACTAGGCCGAAGCCCGAGGAAAGCAGTAAAATGGACGCGAAGTCCGAAAGCGATAAAGTCACTAGGCCGAAGCCCGAGGAAAGCAGTAAAATGGACGCGAAGTCCGTGGACGCGAAGTCCGGAAAGCGATAAAGTCACTAGGCCGAAGCCCGAGGAAAGCAGTAAATGGACGCGAAGTCCGTGGACGCGAAGTCCGGAAAGCGATAAAGTCACTAGGCCGAAGCCCGAGGAAAGCAGTAAAATGGACGCGAAGTCCGGAAAGCGATAAAGTCACTAGGCCGAAGCCCGAGGAAAGCAGTAAAATGGACGCGAAGTCCGTGGACGCGAAGTCCGAAAAGCGATAAAGTCACTAGCCCGAAGCCCGAGGAAAGCAGTAAAATGGACGCGAAGTCCGTGGACGCGAAGTCCGGAAAGCGATAAAGTCACTAGGCCGAAGCCCGAGGAAAGCAGTAAAATGGACGCGAAGTCCGGAAAGCGATAAAGTCACTAGGCCGAATCCCGAGGAAAGCAGTAAAATGGACGCGAAGTCCGTGGACGCGAAGTCCAGAAAGCGATAAAGTCACTAGGCCGAAGCCCGAGGAAAGCAGTAAAATGGACGCGAAGTCCGTGGACGCGAAGTCCGGAAAGCGATAAAGTCACTAGGCCGAAGCCCGAGGAAAGCAGTAAAATGGACGCGAAGTCCGTGGACGCGAAGTCCGAAAGCGATAAAGTCACTAGGCCGAAGCCCGAGAAAGCAGTAAAATGGACGCGAAGTCCCGGAAAAGCGATAAAGTCACTAGGCCGAAGCCCGAGGAAAGCAGTAAATGGACGCGAAGTCCGTGGACGCGAAGTCCTGAAAGCGATAAAGTCACTAGGCCGAAGCCCGAGGAAAGCAGTAAAATGGACGCGAAGTCCGTGGACGCGAAGTCCGGAAAGCGATAAAGTCACTAGGCCGAAGCCCGAGAAAGCAGTAAAATGGACGCGAAGTCCGGAAAGCGATAAAGTCACTAGGCCGAAGCCCGAGGAAAGCAGTAAAATGGACGCGAAGTCCGTGGACGCGAAGTCCGGAAAGCGATAAAGTCACTAGGCCGAAGCCCGAGGAAAGCAGTAAAATGGACGCGAAGTCCGTGGACGCGAAGTCCTGAAAGCGATAAAGTCACTAGGCCGAAGCCCGAGGAAAGCAGTAAAATGGACGCGAAGTCCGGAAAGCGATAAAGTCACTAGGCCGAAGCCCGAGGAAAGCAGTAAAATGGACGCGAAGTCCTGAAAGCGATAAAGTCACTAGGCCGAAGCCCGAGGAAAGCAGTAAAATGGACGCGAAGTCCGTGGACGCGAAGTCCTGAAAGCGATAAAGTCACTAGGCCGAAGCCCGAGGAAAGCAGTAAAATGGACGCGAAGTCCGGAAAGCGATAATGTCACTAGGCCGAAGCCCGAGGAAAGCAGTAAAATGGACGCGAAGTCCGTGGACGCGAAGTCCGGAAAGCGATAAAGTCACTAGGCCGAAGCCCGAGGAAAGCAGTAAAATGGACGCGAAGTCCGTGGCGAAATAAAGTCACTAGGCCGAAGCCCGAGGAAAGCAGTAAAATGGACGCGAAGTCCGTGGACGCGAAGTCCTGAAAGCGATAAAGTCACTAGGCCGAAGCCCGAGGAAAGCAGTAAAATGGACGCGAAGTCCGTGGACGCGAAGTCCGGAAAGCGATAAAGTCACTAGGCCGAAGCCCGAGGAAAGCAGTAAAATGGACGCGAAGTCCGTGGACGCGAAGTCCTGAAAGCGATAAAGTCATTAGGCCGAAGCCCTGGGAAAGCAGTAAAATGGACGCGAAGTCCGTGGACGCGAAGTCCGGAAAGCGATAAAGTCACTTGGCCGAAGCCCGAGGAAAGCAGTAAAATGGACGCGAAGTCCGTGGACGCGAAGTCCGGAAAGCGATAAAGTCACTAGGCCGAAGCCCGAGGAAAGCAGTAAAATGGACGCGAAGTCCGTGGACGCGAAGTCCTGAAAGCGATAAAGTCACTAGGCCGAAGCCCGAGGAAAGCAGTAAAATGGACGCGAAGTCCGTGGACGCGAAGTCCGGAAAGCGATAAAGTCACTAGGCCGAAGCCCGAGGAAAGCAGTAAAATGGACGCGAAGTCCGGAAAGCGAAAGAAAAAAAGTCACTAGGCCGAAGCCCGAGGAAAGCAGTAAAATGGACGCGAAGTCCGTGGACGCGAAGTCCGGAAAGCGATAAAGTCACTAAGCCGAAGCCCGAGGAAAGCAGTAAAATGGACGCGAAGTCCGTGGACGCGAAGTCCTGAAAGCGATAAAGTCACTAGGCCGAAGCCCGAGGAAAGCAGTAAAATGGACGCGAAGTCCGGAAAGCGATAAAGTCACTAGGCCGAAGCCCGAGAAAGCAGTAAAATGGACGCGAAGTCCGTGGACGCGAAGTCCTGAAAGCGATAAAGTCACTAGGCCGAGCCCGAGGAAAGCAGTAAAATGGACGCGAAGTCCGTGGACGCGAAGTCCGAAAGCGATAAAGTCACTAGGCCGAAGCCCGAGGAAAGCAGTAAAATGGACGCGAAGTCCGGAAAGCGATAAAGTCACTAGGCCGAAGCCCGAGAAAGCAGTAAAATGGACGCGAAGTCCGTGGACGCGAAGTCGGAAAGCGATAAAGTCACTAGGCCGAAGCCCGAGGAAAGCAGTAAAATGGACGCGAAGTCCGGAAAGCGATAAAGTCACTAGGCCGAAGCCCGAGGAAAGCAGTAAAATGGACGCGAAGTCCGTGGACGCGAAGTCCTGAAAGCGATAAAGTCACTAGGCCGAAGCCCGAGGAAAGCAGTAAAATGGACGCGAAGTCCGTGGACGCGAAGTCCGGAAAGCGATAAAGTCACTAGGCCGAAGCCCGAGGAAAGCAGTAAAATGGACGCGAAGTCCGTGGACGCGAAGTCCGGAAGCGAAAAGTCACTAGGCCGAAGCCCGAGGAAAGCAGTAAAATGGACGCGAAGTCCGTGGACGCGAAGTCCTGAAAGCGATAAAGTCACTAGGCCGAAGCCCGAGGAAAGCAGTAAAATGGACGCGAAGTCCGGAAAGCGATAAAGTCACTAGGCCGAAGCCCGAGGAAAGCAGTAAAATGGACGCGAAGTCCGTGGACGCGAAGTCCTGAAAGCGATAAAGTCACTAGGCCGAAGCCCGAGGAAAGCAGTAAAATGGACGCGAAGTCCGGAAAGCGATAAAGTCACTAGGCCGAAGCCCGAGGAAAGCAGTAAAATGGACGCGAAGTCCGTGGACGCGAAGTCCGGAAAGCGATAAAGTCACTAGGCCGAAGCCCGAGGAAAGCAGTAAAATGGACGCGAAGTCCGTGGACGCGAAGTCCGAAAGCGATAAAGTCACTAGGCCGAAGCCCGAGGAAAGCAGTAAAATGGACGCGAAGTCCGGAAAGCGATAAAGTCACTAGGCCGAAGCCCGAGGAAAGCAGTAAAATGGACGCGAAGTCCGTGGACGCGAAGTCCGAAAGCGATAAGTCACTAGGCCGAAGCCCGAGGAAAGCAGTAAAATGGACGCGAAGTCCGGAAAGCGATAAAGTCACTAGGCCGAAGCCCGAGGAAAGCAGTAAAATGGACGCGAAGTCCGTGGACGCGAAGTCCGGAAAGCGATAAAGTCACTAGGCCGAAGCCCGAGGAAAGCAGTAAATGGACGCGAAGTCCGGAAAGCGATAAAGTCACTAGGCCGAAGCCCGAGGAAGCAGTAAAATGGACGCGAAGTCCGTGACGCGAAGTCCGGAAAGCGATAAAGTCACTAGGCCGAAGCCCGAGGAAAGCAGTAAAATGGACGCGAAGTCCGTGGACGCGAAGTCCTGAAAGCGATAAAGTCACTAGGCCGAAGCCCGAGGAAAGCAGTAAAATGGACGCGAAGTCCGTGGACGCGAAGTCCTGAAAGCGATAAAGTCACTAGGCCGAAGCCGAGGAAAGCAGTAAAAGGACGCGAAGTCCGGAAAGCGATAAAGTCACTAGGCCGAAGCCCGAGAAAAGCAGTAGAATTGACGCGAAGTCCGTGGACGCGAAGTCTGGAAAGCGATAAAGTCACTAGGCCGAAGCCCGAGGAAAGCAGTAAAATGGACGCGAAGTCCGGAAAGCGATAAAGTCACTAGGCCGAAGCCCGAGGAATGCAGTAAAATGGACGCGAAGTCCGTGGACGCGAAGTTCTGAAAGCGATAAAGTCACTAGGCCGAAGCCCGAGGAAAGCAGTAAAATGGACACGAAGTCCGTGGACGCGAAGTCCTGAAAGCGATAAAGTCACTAGGCCGAAGTCCGAGGAAAGCAGTAAAATGGACGTGAAGTCCGTGGACGCGAAGTTCTGAAAGCGATAAAGTCACTAGGCCGAAGCCCGAGGAAAGCAGTAAATGGACGCGAAGTCCGTGGACGCGAAGTCCGGAAAGCGATAAAGTCACTAGGCCGAAGCCCGAGGAAAGCAGTAAAATGGACGCGAAGTCCGTGGACGCGAAGTCCGGAAAGCGATAAAGTCACTAGGCCGAAGCCCGAGGAAAGCAGTAAAATGGACGCGAAGTCCGTGGACGCGAAGTCCGGAAAGCGATAAAGTCACTAGGCCGAAGCCCGAGGAAAGCAGTAAAATGGACGCGAAGTCCGTGGACGCGAAGTCCGGAAAGCGATAAAGTCACTAGGCCGAAGACCGAAGAAAGCAGTAAAATGGACGCGAAGTCCGGAAAGCGATAAAGTCACTAGGCCGAAGCCCGAGGAATGCAGTAAAATGGACGCGAAGTCCGTGGACGCGAAGTCCTGAAAGCAATAAAGTCACAGGCCGAAGCCCGAGGAAAGCAGTAAAATGGACGCGAAGTCCGTGGACGCGAAGTCCTGAAAGCGATAAAGTCACTAGGCCGAAGCCCGAGGAAAGCAGTAAAATGGACGCGAAGTCCGGAAAGCGATAAAGTCACTAGGCCGAAGCCCGAGGAAAGCAGTAAAATGGACGCGAAGTCCGTGGACGCGAAGTCCTGAAAGCGATAAAGTGACTAGGCCGAAGCACGACGAAAGCAGTAAAATGGACGCGAAGTCCGTGGATGCGAAGTCCTGAAAGCAATAAAGTCACTAGGCCGAAGCCGGAGGAAAGCAGTAAAAAGGACGCGAAGTCCGGAAAGCGATAAAGTCACTAGGCCGAAGCCCGAGAAAAGCAGTAGAATTGACGCGAAGTCCGTGGACGCGAAGTCGGGAAAGCGATAAAGTCACTAGGCCGAAGCCCGAGGAAAGCAGTACAATGGACGCGAAGTCCGGAAAGCGATAAAGTCACTAGGCCGAAGCCCGAGGAAAGCAGTAAAATGGACGCGAAGTCCGTGGACGCGAAGTCCGGAAAGCGATAAAGTCACTAGGCCGAAGCCCGAGGAAAGCAGTAAAATGGACGCGAAGTCCGTGGACGCGAAGTCCGGAAAGCGATAAAGTCACTAGGCCGAAGCCCGAGGAAAGCAGTAAAATGGACGTGAAGTCCGTGGACGCGAAGTCCGGAAAGCGATAAAGTCACTAGGCCGAAGCCCGAGGAAAGCAGTAAAATGGACGCGAAGTCCGTGGACGCGAAGTCCGGAAAGCGATAAAGTCACTAGGCCGAAGCCCGAGGAAAGCAGTAAAATGGACGCGAAGTCCGTGGACGCGAAGTCCGAAAGCGATAAAGTCACTAGGCCGAAGCCCGAGAAGCAGTAAAATGGACGCGAAGTCCGTGGACGCGAAGTCCGAAAGCGATAAAGTCACTAGGCCGAAGCCCGAGGAAAGCAGTAAAATGGACGCGAAGTCCGTGGACGCGAAGTCCGGAAGAAAGCGATAAAGTCACTAGGCCGAAGCCCGAGGAAAGCAGTAAAATGGACGCGAAGTCCGGAAAGCGATAAAGTCACTAGGCCGAAGCCCGAGGAAAGCAGTAAAATGGACGCGAAGTCCGTGGACGCGAAGTCCGGAAAGCGATAAAGTCACTAGGCCGAAGCCCGAGGAAAGCAGTAAAATGGACGCGAAGTCCGTGGACGCGAAGTCCTGAAAGCGATAAAGTCACTAGGCCGAAGCCCGAGGAAAGCAGTAAAATGGACGCGAAGTCCGGAAAGCGATAAAGTCACTAGGCCGAAGCCCGAGGAAAGCAGTAAAATGGACGCGAAGTCCGTGGACGCGAAGTCCGAAAGCGATAAAGTCACTAGGCCGAAGCCCGAGGAAAGCAGTAAAATGGACGCGAAGTCCGTGGACGCGAAGTCCTGAAAGCGATAAAGTCACTAGGCCGAAGCCCGAGGAAAGCAGTAAAATGGACGCGAAGTCCGAAAGCGATAAAGTCACTAGGCCGAAGCCCGAGGAAAGCAGTAAAATGGACGCGAAGTCCGTGGACGCGAAGTCCGGAAAGCGATAAAGTCACTAGGCCGAAGCCCGAGGAAAGCAGTAAAATGGACGCGAAGTCCGTGGACGCGAAGTCCGGAAAGCGATAAAGTCACTAGGCCGAAGCCCGAGGAAAGCAGTAAAATGGACGCGAAGTCCGGAAAGCGATAAAGTCACTAGGCCGAAGCCCGAGGAAAGCAGTAAAATGGACGCGAAGTCCGTGGACGCGAAGTCCTGAAAGCGATAAAGTCACTAGGCCGAAGCCCGAGGAAAGCAGTAAAATGGACGCGAAGTCCGTGGACGCGAAGTCCGAAAGCAATAAAGTCACTAGGCCGAAGCCCGAGGAAAGCAGTAAAATGGACGCGAAGTCCGTGGATGCGAAGTCCGGAAAGCGAAAAAGTCACTAGGCCGAAGCCCGAGGAAAGCAGTAAAATGGACGCGAAGTCCTGAAAGCGATAAAGTCACTAGGCCGAAGCCCGAGGAAAGCAGTAAATGGACGCGAAGTCCGTGGACGCGAAGTCCGGAAGCGATAAAGTCACTAGGCCGAAGCCCGAGGAAAGCAGTAAAATGGACGCGAAGTCTGGACGCGAAGTCCGGAAAGCGATAAAGTCACTAGGCCGAAGCCGAGGAAAGCAGTAAAATGGACGCGAAGTCCGTGGACGCGAAGTCCGGAAAGCGATAAAGTCACTAGGCCGAAGCCCGAGAAAGCAGTAAAATGGACGCGAAGTCCGTGGACGCGAAGTCCGGAAAGCGATAAAGTCACTAGGCCGAAGCCCGAGGAAAGCAGTAAAATGGACGCGAAGTCCGTGGACGCGAAGTCCGGGACGCGAAGTCTGGAAGCGATAAAGTCACTAGGCCGAAGCCCGAGGAAGCAGTAAAATGGACGCGAAGTCCGGAAAGCGATAAAGTCACTAGGCCGAAGCCCGAGGAAGCAGTAAAATGGACGCGAAGTCCGTGGACGCGAAGTCCGGAAAGCGATAAAGTCACTAGGCCGAAACCCGAGGAAAGCAGTAAAATGGACGCGAAGTCCGTGGACGCGAAGTCCGGAAAGCGATAAAGTCACTAGGCCGAAGCCCGAGGAAAGCAGTAAAATGGACGCGAAGTCCGTGGACGCGAAGTCCGGAAAGCGATAAAGTCACTAGGCCGAAGCCCGAGGAAAGCAGTATAATGGTCGCGAAGTCCGTGGACGCGAAGTCCGGAAAGCGATAAAGTCACTAGGCCGAAGCCCGAGGAAAGCAGTAAAATGGACGCGAAGTCCGTGGACGCGAAGTCCGGAAAGCGATAAAGTCACTAGGCCGAAGCCCGAGGAAGCAGTAAATGGACGCGAAGTCCGTGGACGCGAGTCCTGAAAGCAATAAAGTCACAGGCCGAAGCCCGAGGAAAGCAGTAAAATGGACGCGAAGTCCGTGGACGCGAAGTCCGGAAAGCGATAAAGTCACTAGGCCGAAGCCCGAGGAAAGCAGTAAAATGGACGCGAAGTCCGGAAAGCGATAAAGTCACTAGGCCGAAGCCCGAGGAATGCAGTAAAATGGACGCGAAGTCCGTGGACGCGAAGTCCGGAAAGCGATAAAGTCACCAAGCCGAAGCCCGAGGAAAGCAGTAAAATGGACGCGAAGTCCGTGGACGCGAAGTCCTGAAAGCGATAAAGTCACTAGGCCGAAGCCCGAGGAAAGCAGTAAAATGGACGCGAAGTCCGGAAAGCGATAAAGTCACTAGGCCGAAGCCCGAGGAAAGCAGTAAAATGGACGCGAAGTCCGTGGACGCGAAGTCCTGAAAGCGATAAAGTCACTAGGCCGAAGCCCGAGGAAAGCAGTAAAATGGACGCGAAGTCCGTGGACGCGAAGTCCTGAAAGCGATAAAGTCACTAGGCCGAAGCCGAGGAAAGCAGTAAAATGGACGCGAAGTCCTGAAAGCGATAAAGTCACTAGGCCGAAGCCCGAGAAAGCAGTAAAATTGACGCGAAGTCCGTGGACGCGAAGTCTGGAAAGCGATAAAGTCACTAGGCCGAAGCCCGAGGAAAGCAGTAAAATGGACGCGAAGTGCGGAAAGGGATAAAGTCACTAGGCCGAAGCCCGAGGAAAGCAGTAAAATGGACGCGAAGTCCGTGGACGCGAAGTCCGAAAGCGATAAAGTCACTAGGCCGAAGCCCGAGGAAAGCAGTAAAATGGACGCGAAGTCCGTGGACGCGAAGTCCGGAAAGCGATAAAGTCACTAGGCCGAAGCCCGAGGAAAGCAGTAAAATGGACGCGAAGTCCGTGGACGCGAAGTCCGGAAAGCGATAAAGTCACTAGGCCGAAGCCCGAGAAAGCAGTAAAATGGACGCGAAGTCCGTGGACGCGAAGTCCTGAAAGCGATAAAGTCACTAGGCCGAAGCCCGAGGAAAGCAGTAAAATGGACGCGAAGTCCCGGAAAGCGATAAAGTCACTAGGCCGAAGCCCGAGGAAAGCAGTAAAATGGACGCGAAGTCCGTGGACGCGAAGTCCGAAAGCGATAAAGTCACTAGGCCGAAGCCCGAGGAAAGCAGTAAAATGGACGCGAAGTCCGGAAAGCGATAAAGTCACTAGGCCGAAGCCCGAGGAAAGCAGTAAATGGACGCGAAGTCCGTGGACGCGAAGTCCGGAAAGCGATAAAGTCACTAGGCCGAAGCCCGAGGAAGCAGTAAAAAATGGACGCGAAGTCCGTGGACGCGAAGTCCTGAAAGCGATAAAGTCACTAGGCCGAAGCCCGATGAAAGCAGTAAAATGGACGCGAAGTCCTGAAAGCGATAAAGTCACTAGGCCGAAGCCCTGGGAAAGCAGTAAAATGGACGCGAAGTCCGTGGACGCGAAGTCCGGAAAGCGATAAAGTCACTTGGCCGAAGCCCGAGGAAAGCAGTAAAATGGACGCGAAGTCCGGAAAGCGATAAAGTCACTAGGCCGAAGCCCGAGGAAAGCAGTAAAATGGACGCGAAGTCCGTGGACGCGAAGTCCGGAAAGCGATAAAGTCACTTGGCCGAAGCCCGAGGAAAGCAGTAAAATGGACGCGAAGTCCGGAAAGCGATAAAGTCACTAGGCCGAAGCCCGAGGAAAGCAGTAAAATGGACGCGAAGTCCGTGGACGCGAAGTCCGGAAAGCGATAAAGTCACTAGGCCGAAGCCCGAGGAAAGCAGTAAAATGGACGCGAAGTCCGTGGACGCGAAGTCCGGAAAGCGATAAAGTCACTAGGCCGAAGCCCGAGGAAATCAGTAAAATGGACGCGAAGTCCGTGGACGCGAAGTCCTGAAAGCGATAAAGTCACTAGGCCGAAACCCGAGGAAAGCAATAAAATGGACGCGAAGTCCGTGGACGCGAAGTCTGGAAAGCGATAAAGTCACTAGGCCGAAACCCGAGGAAAGCAGTAAAATGGACGCGAAGTCCGGAAAGCGATAAAGTCACTAGGCCGAAGCCCGATGAAAGCAGTAAATGGACGCGAAGTCCGTGGACGCGAAGTCCTGAAAGCGATAAAGTCACTAGGCCGAAGCCCGAGGAAAGCAGTAAAATGGACGCGAAGTCCGTGGACGCGAAGTCCGGAAAGCGATAAAGTCACTAGGCCGAAGCCCGAGGAAAGCAGTAAAATGGATGCGAAGTCCGTGGACGCGAAGTCCGGAAGCGAAAAGTCACTAGGCCGAAGCCCGAGGAAAGCAGTAAAATGGACGCGAAGTCCGTGGACGCGAAGTCCGGAAAGCGATAAAGTCACTAGGCCGAAGCCCGAGGAAAGCAGTAAAATGGACGCGAAGTCCGTGGACGCGAAGTCCGGAAAGCGATAAAGTCACTAGGCCGAAGCCCGAGAAAGCAGTAAAATGGACGCGAAGTCCGTGGACGCGAAGTCCGGAAAGCGATAAAGTCACTAGGCCGAAGCCCGAGGAAAGCAGTAAAATGGACGCGAAGTCCGTGGACGCGAAGTCCGGAAAGCGATAAAGTCACTAGGCCGAAGCCCGAGGAAAGCAGTAAAATGGACGCGAAGTCCGAAAGCGATAAAGTCACTAGGCCGAAGCCCGAGGAAAGCAGTAAAATGGACGCGAAGTCCGTGGACGCGAAGTCCTGAAAGCGATAAAGAGGACCGAAGCCCGAGGAAAGCAGTAAAATGGACGCGAAGTCCGTGGACGCGAAGTCCGGAAAGCGATAAAGTCACTAGGCCGAAGCCCGAGGAAAGCAGTAAAATGGACGCGAAGTCCGAAAGCGATAAAGTCACTAGGCCGAAGCCCGAGGAAAGCAGTAAAATGGACGCGAAGTCCGTGGACGCGAAGTCCGGAAGCGATAAAGTCACTAGGCCGAAGCCCGAGGAAAGCAGTAAAATGGACGCGAAGTCCGTGGACGCGAAGTCCTGAAAGCGATAAAGTCACTAGGCCGAAGCCCGAGAAAGCAGTAAAATGGACGCGAAGTCCGGAAAGCGATAAAGTCACTAGGCCGAAGCCCGATGAAAGCAGTAAATGGACGCGAAGTCCGTGGACGCGAAGTCCTGAAAGCGATAAAGTCACTAGGCCGAAGCCCGAGGAAAGCAGTAAAATGGACGCGAAGTCCGTGGACGCGAAGTCCGGAAAGCGATAAAGTCACTAGGCCGAAGCCCGAGGAAAGCAGTAAAATGGACGCGAAGTCCGTGGACCCGAAGTCCGGAAAGCGATAAAGTCACTAGGCCGAAGCCCGAGGAAAGCAGTAAAATGGACGCGAAGTCCGGAAAGCGATAAAGTCACCAGGCCGAAGCTCGAGGAAAGCAGTAAAATGGACGCGAAGTCCGTGGACGCGAAGTCCGGAAAGCGATAAAGTCACTAGGCCGAAGCCCGAGGAAAGCAGTAAAATGGACGCGAAGTCCG
>NW_022204174.1:0-28229 GCF_007655135.1 Punica granatum
GTAAAGTGGACGCAAAGTCCATGGACGCGAAGTCCGGAAAGGAATAAAGTTACTAGGTCGAAGCCCGTGAAAATGGTAAAGTGCACGCGAGGTCCGGAAAGCAATAAAGTTACTGGCCGAAGCCCATAGAAAGCAGTAAAGTTACTAGGTCGAAGCCCGTGGAAAACGGTAAAGTGGACGTGAAGTCCATGGACGCGAAGTCCGGAAAGGAATAAAGTTACTAGGTCAAAACCTGTGGAAAGCAGTAAAGTTACTATGCCGAAGTCCGTGGAAAGCTGTAAAGTTACTAGATCGAAGCCCGTGGAAAATGGTAAAGTGGGCGCGAAGTCCATGGACGCGAAGTCCTTAAAGCAATAAAGTTACTAGGCCGAAGCCTGTAGAAAGCAATAAAGTTACTAGGCCGAAACCCGTGGAAAGCGGTAAAATTACTAGGCCGAAGCCCGTGGAAAACGGTAAAGTGGACGCGAAGTCCGTAAAGCAATAAAGTTAATAGGCCTAAGCCCGTGGAAAGTAGTAAAGTGGACGTGAAGTACATGGACACGAAGTCCGGAAAGCAATAACGTTACTGGGCTGAAGCCCGTGGAAAGCAGTAAAGTTACTAGGTCGAAACCCGTGGAAAACGGTAAAGTGGACGCAAAGTCCATGGACGCGAAGTCCGGAAAGGAATAAAGTTACTAGGTCGAAGCCCGTGGAAAATGGTAAAGTGCACGCGAGGTCCGGAAAGCAATAAAGTTACTAGGCCGAAGCCCATAGAAAGCAGTAAAGTTACTAGGTCGAAGCCCGTGGAAAACGGTAAAGTGGACGTGAAGTCCATGGACGCGAAGTCCGGAAATGAATAAAGTTACTAGGTCAAAACCTGTGGAAAGCGTAAAGTTACTATGGCCGAGTCCGTGGAAAGCTGTAAGTTACTAGATCGTAGCCCGTGGAAAATGGTAAGTGGGGCGAAGTCCATGGACGCGAAGTCCGTAAAGCAATAAAGTTACTAGGCCGAAGCCCGTAGAAAGCAGTAATTTTACTAGGCCGAAACCCGTGGAAAGCGGTAAAATTACTAGGCCGAAACCCGTGGAAAACGATAAAGTTACTAGGCGAAGCCCGTGGAAAACGGTAAAGTGGACGCGAAGTCCATGGACGCGAAGTCCGGAAAGGAATAAAGTTACTAGGTCGAAATCCGGGAAAGCAGTAAAGTTAATAGGCCGAAGCCCGTGGAAAATGGTAAAGTGGGCGCGAAGTTCGTAAAGCAATAAAGTTACTAGGCCGAAGCCCGTAGAAAGCAATAAAGTTACTAGGCCGAAACCCGTGGAAAGCGGTAAAATTACTAGGCCGAAGCCCGTGGAAAATGGTAAAGTGGACGCGAAGTCCGGAAAGTAATAAAGTTAATAGGCCTAAGCCCGTGGAATAGTAAAGTGGACGTGAAGTACATGGACACGAAGTCCGGAAAGCAATAACGTTACTGGGCTTAAGCCCGTGGAAAGCAGTAAAGTTACTAGGTCGAAACCCGGAAAACGGTAAAGTGGACGCAAAGTCCATGGACGCGAAGTCCGGAAAGGAATAAAGTTACTAGGTCGAAACCCGTGGAAAGCAGTAAAGTTACTAGGTCGAAGCCCGTGGAAAATGGTAAAGTGGACGCAAAGTCATGGACGCGAAGTCCGGAAAGCAATAAAGTTACTAGGCCGATGCCCGTGGAAAGCAGTAAAATTACTAGGCCGAAGCCCGTGGAAAACGATAAAGTTACTAGGCCGAAGCCCGTGGAAAATGGTAAAGTGGACGCGAGGTCCATGGACGCGAAGTCCGGAAAGCAATAAATTTACTAGGGCGAAGCCCGCGGAAAGCAGTAAAGTTACCAGGCCGAAGCCCGTGGAAAACGGTAAAGTTACTAGGCCGAAGCCCGTGAAACGGTAAAGTGGATGCGAAGTCCATGGACGCGAAGTCCGGAAAGCAATAATTTACCAGGCCGAAGCCCGTGGAAAGCCGCAAAGTTACTAGGCCGAAACCCGTTGAAAACGGTAAAGTTACCAGGCCGAAGCCCGTGGAAAATGTTAAAGTGGACGCGAAGTCCATGGACGCGAACTCCGGAAAGCAATAAAGTTACTAGGCCGATGCCCGTGGAAAGTAGTAAAGTTACTAAGCCGAAGCCCGTGGAAAGTAGTAAAGTGGACGCGAAGTACATGGACACGAAGTCCATAAAGCAATAACGTTACTAGGCTGAAACCCGTGGAAAGCAGTAAATTTACTAGGTCAAAGCCCGTGGAAAACTGTAAAGTGGACGCAAAGTCCATGGACGCGAAGTCCGGAAAGGAATAAAGTTACTAGGTCGAAGCCCGTGGAAATGGTAAAGTGCACGCGAGGTCCGGAAAGCGATAAAGTTACTAGGCCGAAGCCCATAGAAAGCAGTAAAGTTACTAGGTCGAAGCCCGTGGAAAACGGTAAAGTGGACGTGAAGTCCATGGACGCGAAGTCCGGAAAGGAATAAAGTTACTAGGTCAAAACCTGTGGAAAGCAGTAAAGTTACTATGCCGAAGTCCGTGGAAAGCTGTAAAGTTACTAGATCGAAGCCCGTGGAAAATGGTAAAGTGGCGCGAAGTCCATGGACGCGAAGTCCTTAAAGCAATAAAGTTACTAGGCCGAAGCTGTAGAAAGCAATAAAGTTACTAGGGCCGAAACCGTGGAAAGCGGTAAATTACTAGGCCGAAGCCCGTGGAAAACGGTAAAGTGGACGCGAAGTCCGTAAAGCAATAAAGTTAATAGGCCTAAGCCCGTGGAAAGTAGTAAGTGGACGTGAAACATGGACACGAAGTCCGGAAAGCAATAACGTTACTGGGCTGAAGCCCGTGGAAAGCAGTAAAGTTACTAGGTCGAAACCCGTGGAAAACGGTAAAGTGGACGCAAAGTCCATGGACGCGAAGTCCGGAAAGGAATAAGTTACTAGGTCGAAACCCGTGGAAAGCAGTAAAGTTACTAGGTCGAAGCCCGTGGAAAATGGTAAAGTGGACGCAAAGTCATGGACGCGAAGTCCGAAAGCAATAAAGTTACTAGGCCGAAGCCCGTAGAAAGCAGTAATTTTACTAGGCCGAAACCCGTGGAAAGCGGTAAAATTACTAGGCCGAAGCCCGTGGAAAACGATAAAGTTACTAGCCGAAGCCCGTGGAAAACGGTAATGTGGACGCGAAGTCCATGGACGCGAAGTCCGGAAAGGAATAAAGTTACTAGGTCGAAATCCGTGGAAAGCAGTAAAGTTAATAGGTCGAAGCCCGTGGAAAATGGTAAAGTGGGCGCGAAGTTCGTAAAGCAATAAAGTTACTAGGCCGAAGCCCGTAGAAAGCAATAAAGTTACTAGGCCGAAACCTGTGGAAAGCGGTAAAATTACTAGGCCGAAGCCGTGGAAAACGGTAAAGTGGACGCGAAGTCCGGAAAGTAATAAAGTTAATAGGCCTAAGCCCGTGGAAAGTAGTAAAGTGGACGTGAAGTACATGGACACGAAGTCCGGAAAGCAATAACGTTACTGGGCTGAAGCCCGTGGAAAGCAGTAAAGTTACTATTCGAAACCCGTGGAAACGGAAAGTGGACGCAAAGTCCATGGACGCGAAGTCCGAAAGGAATAAAGTTACTAGGTCGAAACCCGTGGAAAGCAGTAAAGTTACTAGGTCGAAGCCCGTGGAATGGTAAAGTGGACGCAAAGTCATGGTTGCGAAGTCCGGAAAGCAATAAAGTTACTAGGCCGAAGCCCGTAGAAAGCAGTAATTTACTAGGCCGAACCCGTGGAAAGCGGTAAATTACTAGGCCGAAGCCCGTGGAAAACGATAAAGTTACTAGGCCGAAGCCCATGGAAAACGGTAAAGTGCACGCGAGGTCCATGGACGCGAAGTCCGGAAAGCAATAAATTTACTAGGGCGAAGCCCGCGGAAAGCAGTAAAGTTACCAGGCCGAAGCCCGTGGAAAACGGTAAAGTTACTAGGCCGAAGCCCGTGGAAAACGGTAAAGTGGATGCGAAGTCCATGGACGCGAAGTCCGAAAAGCAATAAGTTACCAGGCCGAAGCCCGTGGAAAGCCGTAAAGTTACTAGGCCGAAACCCGTGGAAAACGGTAAAGTTACCAGGCCGAAGCCCGTGGAAAATGTTAAAGTGGACGCGAAGTCCATGGACGCGAACTCCGGAAAGCAATAAAGTTACTAGGCCGATGCCCGTGGAAAGCAGTAAAGTTACTAAGCCGAAGCCCGTGGAAAACGGTAAAGTGGACGCGAATTCCGGAAAGCAATAAAGTTACTAGGCCGAAGCCCGTGGAAAGCAGTAAAGTTACTAGGTCGAAGCCCGTGGAAAATGGTAAAGTGCACGCGAGGTCCGGAAAGCATTAAAGTTACTAGGCCGAAGCCCGTAGAAAGTAGTAAAGTTACTAGGTCGAAGCCCGTGGAAAACTGTAAAGTGGACGCGAAGTCCATGGACGCGAAGTCCATGGACGCGAAGTCCGGAAAGCAATAAACTTACTAGGGCGAAGCCCGTGGAAAGCGGTAAAGTGGACGTGAAGTCCATGGACGCGAAGGCCGGAAAGCAATAAAGTTACTAGGCTGAAGCCCGTGGAAAGCAGTAAAGTTACTAGGTCGAAGCCCGTGGAAAACGGTAAAGTGGACGCGAAGTCCGGAAAGGAATAAAGTTACTAGGTCGAAACCCGTGGAAAGCAGTAAAGTTACTATGCCGAAATCCGTGGAAAGCAGTAAAGTTACTAGGTCGAAGCCCGTGGAAAATGGTAAAGTGGGCGCGAAGTCCATGGACGCGAAGTCCGGAAAGCAATAAAGTTACTAAGCCGAAGCCCGTAGAAAGCAGTAAAGTTACTAGGCCGAAACCCGTGGAAAGCGGTAAAGTCACTAGGCCGAAGCCCGTGGAAAACGGTAAAGTGGACGCGAAGTCCGGAAAGCAATAAAGTTAATAGGCCGAAGCCCGTGGAAAGTAGTAAAGTGGACGCGAAGTACATGGACACGAAGTCCGGAAAGCAATAACGTTACTAGGCTGAAGACCGTGGAAAGCAGTAAAGTTACTAGGTCAAAGCCCGTGGAAAACTGTAAAGTGGACGCAAAGTCCATGGACGCGAAGTCCGGAAAGGAATAAAGTTATTAGGTCGAAACCTGTGGAAAGCAGTAAAGTTACTAGGTCGAAGCCCGTGGAAAATGGTAAAGTGCACGCGAGGTCCGGAAAGCAATAAAGTTACTAGGCCGAAGCCCATAGAAAGCAGTAAAGTTACTAGGTCGAAGCCCGTGGAAAACGGTAAAGTGGACGTGAAGTCCATGGACGCGAAGTCCGGAAAGGAATAAAGTTACTAGGTCAAAACCCGTGGAAAGCAGTAAAGTTACTATGCCGAAGTCGGTGAAAGCAGTAAAGTTACTAGGTCGAAGCCCGTGGAAAATGGTAAAGTGGCCGCGAAGTCCATGGACGCGAAGTCCGTAAAGCAATAATGTTACTAGGCCGAAGCCCGTAGAAAGCAATAAAGTTACAAGGCCGAAACCCGTGGAAAGCGGTAAAATTACTAGGCCGAAGCCCGTGGAAAACGGTAAAGTGGACGCGAAATCCGGAAAGCAATAAAGTTAATAGGCCGAAGCCCGTGGAAAGTAGTAAAGTGGACGTGAAGTACATGGACACGAAGTCCGAAAAGCAATAACGTTACTGGGCTGAAGCCCGTGGAAAGCAGTAAAGTTACTAGGTCGAAACCCGTGGAAAACGGTAAAGTGGACGCAAAGTCCATGGACGCGAAGTCCGGAAAGGAATAAAGTTACTAGGTCGAAACCCGTGGAAAGCAGTAAAGTTACTAGGTCGAAGCCCGTGGAAAATGGTAAAGTGGACGCAAAGTCATGGACGCGAAGTCCGGAAAGCAATAAAGTTACTAGGCCGAAGCCCGTAGAAAGCAGTAATTTTACTAGGCCGAAACCCGTGGAAAGCGGTAAAATTACTAGGCCGAAGCCCGTGGAAAACGATAAAGTTACTAGGCCGAAGCCCGTGGAAAACGGTAATGTGGACGCGAAGTCCATGGACGCGAAGTCCGGAAAGGAATAAAGTTACTAGGTCGAAATCCGTGGAAAGCAGTAAAGTTAATAGGTCGAAGCCCGTGGAAAATGGTAAAGTGGGCGCGAAGTTCGTAAAGCAATAAAGTTACTAGGCCGAAGCCCGTAGAAAGCAATAAAGTTACTAGGCCGAAACCCGTGGAAAGCGGTAAAATTACTAGGCCGAAGCCCGTGGAAAACGGTAAAGTGGACGCGAAGTCCGGAAAGTAATAAAGTTAATAGGCCTAAGCCCGTGGAAAGTAGTAAAGTGGACGTGAAGTACATGGACACGAAGTCCGGAAAGCAATAACGTTACTGGGCTGAAGCCCGTGGAAAGCAGTAAAGTTACTAGGTCGAAACCCGTGGAAAACGGTAAAGTGGACGCAAAGTCCATGGACGCGAAGTCCGGAAAGGAATAAAGTTACTAGGTCGAAACCCGTGGAAAGCAGTAAAGTTACTAGGTCGAAGCCCGTGGAAAATGGTAAAGTGGACGCAAAGTCATGGTTGCGAAGTCCGGAAAGCAATAAAGTTACTAGGCCGAAGCCCGTAGAAAGCAGTAATTTTACTAGGCCGAAACCCGTGGAAAGCGGTAAAATTACTAGGCCGAAGCCCGTGGAAAACGATAAAGTTACTAGGCCGAAGCCCATGGAAAACGGTAAAGTGCACGCGAGGTCCATGGACGCGAAGTCCGGAAAGCAATAAATTTACTAGGGCGAAGCCCGCGGAAAGCAGTAAAGTTACCAGGCCGAAGCCCGTGGAAAACGGTAAAGTTACTAGGCCGAAGCCCGTGGAAAACGGTAAAGTGGATGCGAAGTCCATGGACGCGAAGTCCGAAAAGCAATAAGTTACCAGGCCGAAGCCCGTGGAAAGCCGTAAAGTTACTAGGCCGAAACCCGTGGAAAACGGTAAAGTTACCAGGCCGAAGCCCGTGGAAAATGTTAAAGTGGACGCGAAGTCCATGGACGCGAACTCCGGAAAGCAATAAAGTTACTAGGCCGATGCCCGTGGAAAGTAGTAAAGTTACTAAGCCGAAGCCCATGGAAAACGGTAAAGTGGACGCGAATTCCGGAAAGTAATAAAGTTACTAGGCCGAAGCCCGTGGAAAGCAGTAAAGTTACTAGGTCGAAGCCCGTGGAAAATGGTAAAGTGCACGCGAGGTCCGGAAAGCATTAAAGTTACTAGGCCGAAGCCCGTAGAAAGCAGTAAAGTTACTAGGTCGAAGCCCGTGGAAAACGGTAAAGTGGACGCGAAGTCCATGGACGCGAAGTCCATGGACGCGAAGTCCGGAAAGCAATAAACTTACTAGGGCGAAGCCCGTGGAAAGCGGTAAAGTGGACGTGAAGTCCATGGACGCGAAGGCCGGAAAGCAATAAAGTTACTAGGCTGAAGCCCGTGGAAAGCAGTAAAGTTACTAGGCCGAAGCCCGTGGAAAACGGTAAAGTGGACGCGAAGTCCGGAAAGGAATAAAGTTACTAGGTCGAAACCCGTGGAAAGCAGTAAAGTTACTATGCCGAAATCCGTGGAAAGCAGTAAAGTTACTAGGTCGAAGCCCGTGGAAAATGGTAAAGTGGGCGCGAAGTCCATGGACGCGAAGTCCGGAAAGCAATAAAGTTACTAAGCCGAAGCCCGTAGAAAGCAGTAAAGTTACTAGGACGAAACCCGTGGAAAGCGGTAAAGTTACTAGGCCGAAGCCCGTGGAAAACGGTAAAGTGGACGCGAAGTCCGGAAAGCAATAAAGTTAATAGGCCGAAGCCCGTGGAAAGTAGTAAAGTGGACGCGAAGTACATGGACACGAAGTCCGGAAAGCAATAACGTTACTAGGCTGAAGTCCGTGGAAAGCAGTAAAGTTACTAGGTCGAAGCCCGTGGAAAACGGTAAAGTGGACGCAAAGTCCATGGACGCGAAGTCCGGAATGGAATAAAGTTACTAGGTCGAAACCCGTGGAAAGCAGTAAAGTTACTAGGTCGAAGCCCGTGGAAAATGGTAAAGTGCACGCGAGGTCCGAAAGCAATAAAGTTACTAGGCCGAAGCCCGTAGAAAGCAGTAAAGTTACTAGGTCGAAGCCCGTGGAAAACGGTAAAGTGGACGCGAAGTCCATGGACGCGAAGTCCGGAAAGGAATAAAGTTACTAGGTCAAAACCCGTGGAAAGCAGTAAAGTTACTATGCCGAAGTCCGTGGAAAGCAGTAAAGTTACTAGGTCGAAGCCCGTGGAAAATGGTAAAGTGGCCGCGAAGTCCATGGACGCGAAGTCCGTAAAGCAATAATGTTACTAGGCCGAAGCCCGTAGAAAGCAATAAAGTTACAAGGCCGAAACCCGTGGAAAGCGGTAAAATTACTAGGCCGAAGCCCGTGGAAAACGGTAAAGTGGACGCGAAATCCGGAAAGCAATAAAGTTAATAGGCCGAAGCCCGTGGAAAGTAGTAAAGTGGACGTGAAGTACATGGACACGAAGTCCGAAAGCAATAACGTTACTGGGCTGAAGCCCGTGGAAAGCAGTAAAGTTACTAGGTCGAAACCCGTGGAAAACGGTAAAGTGGACGCAAAGTCCATGGACACGAAGTCCGGAAAGGAATAAAGTTACTAGGTCGAAACCCGTGGAAAGCAGTAAAGTTACTAGGTCGAAGCCCGTGGAAAATGGTAAAGTGGACGCAAAGTCCATGGACGCGAAGTCCGGAAAGCAATAAAGTTACTAGGCCGAAGCCCGTAGAAAGCAGTAATTTTACTTGGTCGAAACCCGTGGAAAGCGGTAAAATTACTAGGCCGAAGCCCGTGGAAAACGATAAAGTTACTAGGCCGAAGCCCGTGAAAAACGGTAAAGTGGACGCGAGGTCCATGGACGCGAAGTCCGGAAAGCAATAAATTTACTAGGGCGAAGCCCGCGGAAAGCAGTAAAGTTACCAGGCCGAAGCCCGTGGAAAACGGTAAAGTTACTAGGCCGAAGCCCGTGGAAAACGGTAAAGTGGATGCGAAGTCCATGGACGCGAAGTCCGGAATGCAATAAAGTTACCAGGCCGAAGCCCGTGGAAAGCCGTAAAGTTACTAGGCCGAAACCCGTGGAAAACGGTAAAGTTACCAGGCCGAAGCCCGTGGAAAATGTTAAAGTGGACGCGAAGTCCATGGACGCGAACTCCGGAAAGCAATAAAGTTACTAGGCCGATGCCCGTGGAAAGCAGTAAAGTTACTAAGCCGAAGCCCGTGGAAAACGGTAAAGTGGACGCGAATTCCGGAAAGCAATAAAGTTACTAGGACGAAGCCCGTGGAAAGCAGTAAAGTTACTAGGTCGAAGCCTGTGGAAAATGGTAAAGTGCACGCGAGGTCCAGAAAGCATTAAAGTTACTAGGCCGAAGCCCGTAGAAAGTAGTAAAGTTACTAGGTCGAAGCCCGTGGAAAACGGTAAAGTGGACGCGCAGTCCATGGACGCGAAGTCCGGAAAGCAATAAACTTACTAGGGCGAAGCCCGTGGAAAGCGGTAAAGTGGACGTGAAGTCCATGGACGCGAAGGCCGGAAAGCAATAAAGTTACTAGGCTGAAGCCCGTGGAAAGCAGTAAAGTTACTAGGTCGAAGCCCGTGGAAAACGGTAAAGTGGACGCGAAGTCCATGGACGCGAAGTCCGGAAAGGAATAAAGTTACTAGGTCGAAACCCGTGGAAAGCAGTAAAGTTACTATGCCGAAATCCGTGGAAAGCAGTAAAGTTACTAGGTCGAAGCCCGTGGAAAATGGTAAAGTGGGCGCGAAGTCCATGAACGCGAAGTCCGGAAAGCAATAAAGTTACTAAGCCGAAGCCCGTAGAAAGCAGTAAAGTTACTAGGCCGAAACCCGTGGAAAGCGGTAAAGTCACTAGGCCGAAGCCCGTGGAAAACGGTAAAGTGGACGCGAAGTCCGGAAAGCAATAAAGTTAATAGGCCGAAGCCCGTGGAAAGTAGTAAAGTGGACGCGAAGTACATGGACACGAAGTCCGGAAAGCAATAACGTTACTAGGCTGAAGACCGTGGAAAGCAGTAAAGTTACTAGGTCAAAGCCCGTGGAAAACTGTAAAGTGGACGCAAAGTCCATGGACGCGAAGTCCGGAAAGGAATAAAGTTATTAGGTCGAAACCTGTGGAAAGCAGTAAAGTTACTAGGTCGAAGCCCGTGGAAAATGGTAAAGTGCACGCGAGGTCCGGAAAGCAATAAAGTTACTAGGCCGAAGCCCATAGAAAGCAGTAAAGTTACTAGGTCGAAGCCCGTGGAAAACGGTAAAGTGGACGTGAAGTCCATGGACGCGAAGTCCGGAAAGGAATAAAGTTACTAGGTCAAAACCCGTGGAAAGCAGTAAAGTTACTATGCCGAAGTCCGTGGAAAGCAGTAAAGTTACTAGGTCGAAGCCCGTGGAAAATGGTAAAGTGGCCGCGAAGTCCATGGACGCGAAGTCCGTAAAGCAATAATGTTACTAGGCCGAAGCCCGTAGAAAGCAATAAAGTTACTAGGCCGAAACCCGTGAAAAGCGGTAAAATTACTAGGCCGAAGCCCGTGGAAAACGGTAAAGTGGACGCGAAATCCGGAAAGCAATAAAGTTAATAGGCCGAAGCCCGTGGAAAGTAGTAAAGTGGACGTGAAGTACATGGACACGAAGTCCGGAAAGCAATAACGTTACTGGGCTGAAGCCCGTGGAAAGCAGTAAAGTTACTAGGTCGAAACCCGTGGAAAACGGTAAAGTGGACGCAAAGTCCATGGACACGAAGTCCGGAAAGGAATAAAGTTACTAGGTCGAAACCCGTGGAAAGCAGTAAAGTTACTAGGTCGAAGCCCGTGGAAAATGGTAAAGTGGACGCAAAGTCCATGGACGCGAAGTCCGGAAAGCAATAAAGTTACTAGGCCGAAGCCCGTAGAAAGCAGTAATTTTACTAGGCCGAAACCCGTGGAAAGCGGTAAAATTACTAGGCCGAAGCCCGTGGAAAACGATAAAGTTACTAGGCCGAAGCCCGTGGAAAACGGTAAAGTGGACGCGAGGTCCATGGACGCGAAGTCCGGAAAGCAATAAATTTACTAGGGCGAAGCCCGCGGAAAGCAGTAAAGTTACCAGGCCGAAGCCCGTGGAAAACGGTAAAGTTACTAGGCCGAAGCCCGTGGAAAACGGTAAAGTGGATGCGAAGTCCATGGACGCGAAGTCCGGAAAGCAATAAAGTTACCAGGCCGAAGCCCGTGGAAAGCCGTAAAGTTACTAGGCCGAAACCCGTGGAAAACGGTAAAGTTACCAGGCCGAAGCCCGTGGAAAAATTTTAAAGTGGACGCGAAATCCATGGACGCGAACTCCGGAAAGCAATAAAGTTACTAGGCCGATGCCCGTGGAAAGTAGTAAAGTTACTAAGCCGAAGCCCATGGAAAACGGTAAAGTGGACGCGAATTCCGGAAAGCAATAAAGTTACTAGGACGAAGCCCGTGGAAAGCAGTAAAGTTACTAGGTCGAAGCCTGTGGAAAATGGTAAAGTGCACGAGAGGTCCAGAAAGCATTAAAGTTACTAGGCCGAAGCCCGTAGAAAGTAGTAAAGTTACTAGGTCGAAGCCCGTGGAAAACGGTAAAGTGGACGCGAAGTCCATGGACGCGAAGTCCGGAAAGCAATAAACTTACTAGGGCGAAGCCCGTGGAAAGCGGTAAAGTGGACGTGAAGTCCATGGACGCGAAGGCCGGAAAGCAATAAAGTTACTAGGCTGAAGCCCGTGGAAAGCAGTAAAGTTACTAGGTCGAAGCCCGTGGAAAACGGTAAAGTGGACGCGAAGTCCATGGACGCGAAGTCCGGAAAGGAATAAAGTTACTAGGTCGAAACCCGTGGAAAGCAGTAAAGTTACTATGCCGAAATCCGTGGAAAGCAGTAAAGTTACTAGGTCGAAGCCCGTGGAAAATGGTAAAGTGGGCGCGAAGTCCATGGACGCGAAGTCCGGAAAGCAATAAAATTACTAAGCCGAAGCCCGTAGAAAGCAGTAAAGTTACTAGGCCGAAACCCGTGGAAAGCGGTAAAGTTACTAGGCCGAAGCCCGTGGAAAACGGTAAAGTGGACGCGAAGTCCGGAAAGCAATAAAGTTAATAGGCCGAAGCCCGTGGAAAGTAGTAAAGTGGACGCGAAGTACATGGACACGAAGTCCGGAAAGCAATAACGTTACTAGGCTGAAGCCCGTGGAAAGCAGTAAAGTTACTAGGTCAAAGCCCGTGGAAAACTGTAAAGTGGACGCAAAGTCCATGGACGCGAAGTCCGGAAAGGAATAAAGTTACTAGGTCGAAACCTGTGGAAAGCAGTAAAGTTACTAGGTCGAAGCCCGTGGAAAATGGTAAAGTGCACGCGAGGTCCAGAAAGCAATAAAGTTACTAGGCCGAAGCCCATAGAAAGCAGTAAAGTTACTAGGTCGAAGCCCGTGGAAAACGGTAAAGTGGACGTGAAGTCCATGGACGCGAAGTCCGGAAAGGAATAAAGTTACTAGGTCAAAACCCGTGGAAAGCAGTAATGTTACTATGCCGAAGTCCGTGGAAAGCAGTAAAGTTACTAGGTCGAAGCCCGTGGAAAATGGTAAAGTGGCCGCGAAGTCCATGGACGCGAAGTCCGTAAAGCAATAAAGTTACTAGGCCGAAGCCCGTAAAAAGCAATAAAGTTACTAGGCCGAAACCCGTGGAAAGCGGTAAAATTACTAGGCCGAAGCCCGTGGAAAACGGTAAAGTGGACGCGAAGTCCGGAAAGCAATAAAGTTAATAGGCCGAAGCCCGTGGAAAGTAGTAAAGTGGACGTGAAGTACATGGACACGAAGTCCGGAAAGCAATAACGTTACTGGGCTGAAGCCCGTGGAAAGCAGTAAAGTTACTAGGTCGAAACCCGTGGAAAACGGTAAAGTGGACGCAAAGTCCATGGACGCGAAGTCCGGAAAGGAATAAAGTTACTAGGTCGAAACCCGTGGAAAGCAGTAAAGTTACTAGGTCGAAGCCCGTGGAAAATGGTAAAGTAGACGCAAAGTCATGGACGCGAAGTCCGGAAAGCAATAAAGTTACTAGGCCGAAGCCCGTAGAAAGCAGTAATTTTACTAGGCCGAAACCCGTGGAAAGCGGTAAAATTACTAGGCCGAAGCCCGTGGAAAACGATAAAGTTACTAGGCCGAAGCCCGTGGAAAACGGTAAAGTGGACGCGAAGTCCATGGACGCGAAGTCCGGAAAGGAATAAAGTTACTAGGTCGAAACCCGTGGAAAGCAGTAAATTTACTATGCCGAAATCCGTGGAAAGCAGTAAAGTTACTAGGTCGAAGCCCGTGGAAAATGGTAAAGTGGGCGCGAAGTCCATGGACGCGAAGTCCGGAAAGTAATAAATACACTAAGCCGAAGCCCGTAGAAAGCAGTAAAGTTACTAGGCCGAAACCCGTGGAAAGCGGTAAAGTTACTAGGCCGAAGCCCGTGGAAAACGGTAAAGTGGACGCGAAGTCCGGAAAGCAATAAAGTTAATAGGCCGAAGCCCGTGGAAAGTAGTAAAGTGGTCGCGAAGTACATGGACACGAAGTCCGGAAAGCAATAACGTTACTAGGCTGAAGCCCGTGGAAAGCAGTAAAGTTACTAGGTCAAAGCCCGTGGAAAACTGTAAAGTGGACGCAAAGTCCATGGACGCGAAGTCCGGAAAGGAATAAAGTTACTAGGTCGAAACCTGTGGAAAGCAGTAAAGTTACTAGGTCGAAGCCCGTGCAAAATGGTAAAGTGCACGCGAGGTCCGGAAAAGTAATAAAGTTACTAAGCCGAAGCCCATAGAAAGCAGTAAAGTTACTAGGTCGAAGCCCGTGGAAAACGGTAAAGTGGACGTGAAGTCCATGGACGCGAAGTCCGGAAAGGAATAAAGTTACTAGGTCAAAACCCGTGGAAAGCAGTAAAGTTACTATGCCGAAGTCCGTGGAAAGCAGTAAAGTTAATAGGTCGAAACCCGTGGAAAATGGTAAAGTGGGCGCGAAGTCCATGGACGCGAAGTCCGTAAAGCAATAAAGTTACTAGGCCGAAGCCTGTAGAAAGCAATAAAGTTACTAGGCCGAAACCCGTGGAAAGCGGTAAAATTACTAGGCCGAAGCCCGTGGAAAACGGTAAAGTGGACGCGAAGTCCGGAAAGCAATAAAGTTAATAGGCCTAAGCCCGTGGAAAGTAGTAAAGTGGACGTGAAGTACATGGACACGAAGTCCGGAAAGCAATAACGTTACTGGGCTTAAGCCCGTGGAAAGCAGTAAAGTTACTAGGTCGAAACCCGTGGAAAACGGTAAAGTGGACGCAAAGTCCATGGACGCGAAGTCCGGAAAGGAATAAAGTTACTAGGTCGAAACCCGTGGAAAGCAGTAAAGTTACTAGGTCGAAGCCCGTGGAAAATGGTAAAGTGGACGCAAAGTCATGGACGCGAAGTCCGGAAAGCAATAAAGTTACTAGGCCGAAGCCCGTGGAAAGCGGTAAAATTACTAGGCCGAAGCCCGTGGAAAACGATAAAGTTACTAGGCCGAAGCCCGTGGAAAACGGTAAAATGGACGCGAGGTCCATGGACGCGAAGTCCGGAAAGCAATAAATTTACTAGGGCGAAGCCCGCGGAAAGCAGTAAAGTTACCAGGCCGAAGCCCATGGAAAACGGTAAAGTTACTAGGCCGAAGCCCGTGGAAAACGGTAAAGTGGATGCGAAGTCCATGGACGCGAAGTCCGGAAAGCAATAAGTTACCAGGCCGAAGCCCGTGGAAAGCCGTAAAGTTACTAGGCCGAAACCCGTGGAAAACGGTAAAGTTACCAGGCCGAAGCCCGTGGAAAATGTTAAAGTGGACGCGAAGTCCATGGACGCGAACTCCGGAAAGCAATAAAGTTACTAGGCCGATGCCCGTGGAAAGTAGTAAAGTTACTAAGCCGAAGCCCGTGGAAAGTAGTAAAGTGGACGCGAAGTACATGGACACGAAGTCCATAAAGCAATAACGTTACTAGGCTGAAGCCCGTGGAAAGCAGTAAATTTACTAGGTCAAAGCCCGTGGAAAACTGAAAAGTGGACGCAAAGTCCATGGACGCGAAGTCCGGAAAGGATTAAAGTTACTAGGTCGAAGCCCGTGGAAAATGGTAAAGTGCACGCGAGGTCCGGAAAGCAATAAAGTTACTAGGCCGAAGCCCATAGAAAGCAGTAAAGTTACTAGGTCGAAGCCCGTGGAAAACGGTAAAGTGGACGTGAAGTCCATGGACGCGAAGTCCGGAAAGGAATAAAGTTACTAGGTCAAAACCTGTGGAAAGCAGTAAAGTTACTATGCCGAAGTCCGTGGAAAGCTGTAAAGTTACTAGATCGAAGCCCGTGGAAAATGGTAAAGTGGGCGCGAAGTCCATGGACGCGAAGTCCGTAAAGCAATAAAGTTACTAGGCCGAAGCCCGTAGAAAGCAGTAATTTTACTAGGCCGAAACCCGTGGAAAGCGGTAAAATTACTAGGCCGAAACCCGTGGAAAACGATAAAGTTACTAGGCCGAAGCCCGTGGAAAACGGTAAAGTGGACGCGAAGTCCATGGACGCGAAGTCCGGAAAGGAATAAAGTTACTAGGTCGAAATCCGTGGAAAGCAGTAAAGTTAATAGGTCGAAGCCCGTGGAAAATGGTAAAGTGGGCGCGAAGTTCGTAAAGCAATAAAGTTACTAGGCCGAAGCCCGTAGAAAGCAATAAAGTTACTAGGCCGAAACCCGTGGAAAGCGGTAAAATTACTAGGCCGAAGCCCGTGGAAAATGGTAAAGTGGACGCGAAGTCCGGAAAGTAATAAAGTTAATAGGCCTAAGCCCGTGGAAAGTAGTAAAGTGGACGTGAAGTACATGGACACGAAGTCCGGAAAGCAATAACGTTACTGGGCTTAAGCCCGTGGAAAGCAGTAAAGTTACTAGGTCGAAACCCGTGGAAAACGGTAAAGTGGACGCAAAGTCCATGGACGCGAAGTCCGGAAAGGAATAAAGTTACTAGGTCGAAACCCGTGGAAAGCAGTAAAGTTACTAGGTCGAAGCCCGTGGAAAATGGTAAAGTGGACGCAAAGTCATGGACGCGAAGTCCGGAAAGCAATAAAGTTACTAGGCCGAAGCCCGTGGAAAGCGGTAAAATTACTAGGCCGAAGCCCGTGGAAAACGATAAAGTTACTAGGCCGAAGCCCGTGGAAAATGGTAAAGTGGACGCGAGGTCCATGGACACGAAGTCCGGAAAGCAATAAATTTACTAGGGCGAAGCCCGCGGAAAGCAGTAAAGTTACCAGGCCGAAGCCCGTGGAAAACGGTAAAGTTACTAGGCCGAAGCCCGTGGAAAACGGTAAAGTGGATGCGAAGTCCATGGACGCGAAGTCCGGAAAGCAATAAGTTACCAGGCCGAAGCCCGTGGAAAGCCGCAAAGTTACTAGGCCGAAACCCGTGGAAAACGGTAAAGTTACCAGGCCGAAGCCCGTGGAAAATGTTAAAGTGGACGCGAAGTCCATGGACGCGAACTCCGGAAAGCAATAAAGTTACTAGGCCGATGCCCGTGGAAAGTAGTAAAGTTACTAAGCCGAAGCCCGTGGAAAGTAGTAAAGTGGACGCGAAGTACATGGACACGAAGTCCATAAAGCAATAACGTTACTAGGCTGAAGCCCGTGGAAAGCAGTAAATTTACTAGGTCAAAGCCCGTGGAAAACTGTAAAGTGGACGCAAAGTCCATGGACGCGAAGTCCGGAAAGGAATAAAGTTACTAGGTCGAAGCCCGTGGAAAATGGTAAAGTGCACGCGAGGTCCGGAAAGCGATAAAGTTACTAGGCCGAAGCCCATAGAAAGCAGTAAAGTTACTAGGTCGAAGCCCGTGGAAAACGGTAAAGTGGACGTGAAGTCCATGGACGCGAAGTCCGGAAAGGAATAAAGTTACTAGGTCAAAACCTGTGGAAAGCAGTAAAGTTACTATGCCGAAGTCCGTGGAAAGCTGTAAAGTTACTAGATCGAAGCCCGTGGAAAATGGTAAAGTGGGCGCGAAGTCCATGGACGCGAAGTCCGTAAAGCAATAAAGTTACTAGGCCGAAGCCCGTAGAATGCAATAAAGTTACTAGGCCGAAACCCGTGGAAAGCGGTAAAATTACTAGGCCGAAGCCCGTGGAAAACGGTAAAGTGGACGCGAAGTCCGTAAAGCAATAAAGTTAATAGGCCTAAGCCCGTGGAAAGTAGTAAAGTGGACGTGAAGTACATGGACACGAAGTCCGGAAAGCAATAACGTTACTGGGCTGAAGCCCGTGGAAAGCAGTAAAGTTACTAGGTCGAAACCCGTGGAAAACGGTAAAGTGGACGCAAAGTCCATGGACGCGAAGTCCGGAAAGGAATAAAGTTACTAGGTCGAAACCCGTGGAAAGCAGTAAAGTTACTAGGTCGAAGCCCGTGGAAAATGGTAAAGTGGACGCAAAGTCCATGGACGCGAAGTCCGGAAAGCAATAAAGTTACTAGGCCGAAGCCCGTAGAAAGCAGTAAAGTTACTAGGCCCAAACCCGTGGAAAGCGGTAAAATTACTAGGCCGAAGCCCGTGGAAAACGGTAAAGTTACTAGGCCGAAGCCCGTGGAAAACGTAAAGCGGATGCGAAGTCCATGGACGCAAAGTCCGGAAAGCAATAAAATTACTAGGCCGAAGCCCGTGGAAAGCAGTAAAGTTACCAGGCCGAAGCCCGTGGAAAATGGTAAAGTGGGCGCGAAGTTCGTAAAGCAATAAAGTTACTAGGCCGAAGCCCGTAGAAAGCAATAAAGTTACTAGGCCGAAACCCGTGGAAAGCGGTAAAATTACTAGGCCGAAGCCCGTGGAAAACGGTAAAGTGGACGCGAAGTCCGGAAAGTAATAAAGTTAATAGGCCTAAGCCCGTGGAAAGTAGTAAAGTGGACGTGAAGTACATGGACACGAAGTCCGGAAAGCAATAACGTTACTGGGCTGAAGCCCGTGGAAAGCAGTAAAGTTACTAGGTCGAAACCCGTGGAAACGGTAAAGTGGACGCAAAGTCCATGGACGCGAAGTCCGGAAAGAATAAAGTTACTAGGTCGAACCCGTGGAAAGCAGTAAAGTTACTAGGTGAAGCCCGTGGAAATGGTAAGTGGACGCAAAGTCATGGTTGCGAAGTCCGGAAAGCAATAAAGTTACTAGGCCGAAGCCCGTAGAAAGCAGTAATTTTACTAGGCCGAAACCCGTGGAAAGCGGTAAAATTACTAGGCCGAAGCCCGTGGAAAACGATAAAGTTACTAGGCCGAAGCCCATGGAAAACGGTAAAGTGCACGCGAGGTCCATGGACGCGAAGTCCGGAAAGCAATAAATTTACTAGGCCGAAGCCCGTGGAAAGCGGTAAAATTACTAGGCCGAAGCCCGTGGAAAACGATAAAGTTACTAGGCCGAAGCCCGTGGAAAATGGTAAAGTGGACGCGAGGTCCATGGACGCGAAGTCCGGAAAGCAATAAATTTACTAGGGCGAAGCCCGCGGAAAGCAGTAAAGTTACCAGGCCGAAGCCCGTGGAAAACGGTAAAGTTACTAGGCCGAAGCCCGTGGAAAACGGTAAAGTGGATGCGAAGTCCATGGACGCGAAGTCCGGAAAGCAATAAGTTACCAGGCCGAAGCCCGTGGAAAGCCGCAAAGTTACTAGGCCGAAACCCGTGGAAAACGGTAAAGTTACCAGGCCGAAGCCCGTGGAAAATGTTAAAGTGGACGCGAAGTCCATGGACGCGAACTCCGGAAAGCAATAAAGTTACTAGGCCGATGCCCGTGGAAAGTAGTAAAGTTACTAAGCCGAAGCCCGTGGAAAGTAGTAAAGTGGACGCGAAGTACATGGACACGAAGTCCATAAAGCAATAACGTTACTAGGCTGAAGCCCGTGGAAAGCAGTAAATTTACTAGGTCAAAGCCCGTGGAAACTGTAAAGTGGACGCAAAGTCCATGGACGCGAAGTCCGGAAAGGAATAAAGTTACTAGGTCGAAGCCCGTGGAAAATGGTAAGTGCACGCGAGGTCCGGAAAGCGATAAAGTTACTAGGCCGAAGCCATAGAAAGCAGTAAAGTTACTAGGTCGAAGCCCGTGGAAAACGGTAAAGTGGACGTGAAGTCCATGGACGCGAAGTCCGGAAAGGAATAAAGTTACTAGGTCAAAACCCGTGGAAAGCAGTAAAGTTACTATGCCGAAGTCCGTGGAAAGCTGTAAAGTTACTAGATCGAAGCCCGTGGAAAATGGTAAAGTGGGCGCGAAGTCCATGGACGCGAAGTCCGTAAAGCAATAAAGTTACTAGGCCGAAGCCCGTAGAAAGCAATAAAGTTACTAGGCCGAAACCCGTGGAAAGCGGTAAAATTACTAGGCCGAAGCCCGTGGAAAACGGTAAAGTGGACGCGAAGTCCGTAAAGCAATAAAGTTAATAGGCCTAAGCCCGTGGAAAGTAGTAAAGTGGACGTGAAGTACATGGACACGAAGTCCGGAAAGCAATAACGTTACTGGGCTGAAGCCCGTGGAAAGCAGTAAAGTTACTAGGTCGAAACCCGTGGAAACGGTAAAGTGGACGCAAAGTCCATGGACGCGAAGTCCGGAAAGGAATAAAGTTACTAGGTCGAAACCCGTGGAAAGCAGTAAAGTTACTAGGTCGAAGCCCGTGGAAAATGGTAAAGTGGACGCAAAGTCATGGACGCGAAGTCCGGAAGCAATAAAGTTACTAGGCCGAAGCCCGTAGAAAGCAGTAATTTTACTAGGCCGAACCCGTGGAAAGCGTTAAAATTACTAGCCGAAGCCCGTGGAAAACGATAAAGTTAGTCTAGGCCGAAGCCCGTGGAAAACGGTAAAGTGGACGCGAAGTCCATGGACCGAAGTCCGAAAAGCAATAAAGTTACCAGGCCGAAGCCCGTGGAAAGCCGTAAAGTTACTAGGCCGAAACCCGTGGAAAACGGTAAAGTTACCAGCCGAAGCCCGTGGAAAATTTTTAAAGTGGACGCGAAGTCCATGGACGCGAACTCCAGAAAGCAATAAAGTTACTAGGCCGATGCCCGTGGAAAGTAGTAAAGTTACTAAGCCGAAGCCCATGGAAACGTAAAAGTGGACGCGAATTCCGGAAAGCAATAAAGTTACTAGGACGAAGCCCGTGGAAGCAGTAAAGTTACTAGGTCGAAGCCGTGGAAAATGTAAATGGCACGCGAGTCCAGAAAGCATAAAGTTACTAGGCCGAAGCCCGTAGAAAGTAGTAAAGTTACTATTACCGAAGCCCGTGGAAAACGGTAAAGTGGACGCGAAGTCCATGGACGCGAAGTCCGAAAGCAATAAACTTACTAGGGCGAAGCCCGTGGAAAGCGGTAAAGTGGACGTGAAGTCCATGGACGCGAAGGCCGGAAAGCAATAAAGTTACTAGGCTGAAGCCCGTGGAAAGCACGTAAAGTTACTAGTCGAAGCCCGTGGAAAACGGTAAAGTGGACGCGAAGTCCCATGGACGCGAAGTCCGGAAAGGAATAAAGTTACTAGGTCGAAACCCGTGGAAACAGTAAAGTTACTATGCCGAAATCCGTGGAATGCAGTAAAGTTACTAGGTCGAAGCCGTGGAAAATGGTAAAGTGGGCGCGAAGTCCATGACGCGAAGTCGGAAAGCAATAAAGTTACTAGGCCGAAGCCCGTAGAAAGCATAAAGTTACTAGGCCGAAACCCGTGAAGCGGTAAAGTCTAGGCCGAAGCCCGTGGAAAACGGTAAAGTGGACGCGAAGTCCGGAAAGCAATAAAGTTAATAGGCCGAAGCCCGTGGAAAGTAGTAAAGTGGACGCGAAGTACATGGACACGAAGTCCGGAAAGCAATAACGTTACTAGGCTGAAGACCGTGGAAAGCAGTAAAGTTACTAGGTCAAAGCCCGTGGAAAACTGTAAGTGGACGCAAAGTCCATGCCGCGAAGTCCGGAAAGGAATAAAGTTATTAGGTCGAAACCTGTGGAAAGCAGTAAAGTTACTAGGTCGAAGCCCGTGGAAAATGGTAAAGTGCACGCGAGTCCGGAAAGCAATAAAGTTACTAGCCGAAGCCCATAGAAAGCAGTAAGTTACTAGGTCGAAGCCCGTGGAAAACGGTAAAGTGGACGTGAAGTCCATGGACGCGAAGTCCGGAAAGGAATAAAGTTACTAGGTCAAAACCCGTGGAAAGCAGTAAAGTTACTATGCCGAAGTCCGTGGAAAGCAGTAAAGTTACTAGGTCGAAGCCCGTGGAAAATGGTAAAGTGACCGCGAAGTCCATGGACGCGAAGTCCGAAAGCAATAATGTTACTAGGCCGAAGCCCGTAGAAAGCAATAAAGTTACTAGGCCGAAACCCGTGGAAGCGGTAAAATTACTAGGCCGAAGCCCGTGGAAAACGGTAAAGTGGACGCGAAATCCGGAAAGCAATAAAGTTAATAGGCCGAAGCCCGTGGAAAGTAGTAAAGTGGACGTGAAGTACATGGACACGAAGTCCGGAAAGCAATACGTTACTGGGCTGAAGCCCGTGGAAAGCGTAAAGTTACTAGGTCGAAACCCGTGGAAAACGGTAAAGTGGACGCAAAGTCCATGCACGAAGTCCGGAAAGGAATAAAGTTACTAGGTCGAAACCCGTGGAAAGCAGTAAAGTTACAAGGTCGAAGCCCGTGGAAAATGGAAAGTGGACGCAAGTCCATGGACGCGAAGTCCGGAAAGCAATAAAGTTACTAGGCCGAAGCCCGTAGAAAGCAGTAATTTTACTAGGCCGAACCCGTGGAAAGCGGTAAAATTACTAGGCCGAAGCCCGTGAAAACGATAAAGTTACTAGGCCGAAGCCCGTGAAAAACGGTAAAGTGGACGCGAGGTCCATGGACGCGAAGTCCGAAAGCAATAAATTTACTAGGGCGAAGCCCGCGGAAAGCAGTAAAGTTACCAGGCCGAAGCCCGTGGAAACGGTAAAGTTACTAGGCCGAAGCCCGTGAAAACGGTAAAGTGGATGCGAAGTCCATGGACGCGAAGTCCAGATGCAATAAAGTTACCAGGCCGAAGCCCGTGGAAGCCGTAAAGTTACTAGGCCGAAACCCGTGGAAAACGGTAAAGTTACCAGGCCGAGCCCGTGAAAAATTTTAAAGTGGACGCGAAATCCATGGACGCGAACTCCGGAAAGCAATAAAGTTACTAGGGCCGATGCCCTGGAAAGTAGTAAAGTTACTAGCCGAAGCCCATGGAAACGGTAAAGTGGAACGCGAATTCCGGAAAGCAATAAAGTTACTAGGACGAAGCCCGTGGAAAGCAGTAAAGTTACTAGGTCGAAGCCTGTGGAAATGGTAAAGTGCACGCGAGTTCCAGAAAGCATTAAAGTTACTAGGCCTAAGCCCGTAGAAAGTAGTAAAGTTACTAGGTCAAGCCCGTGGAAAACGGTAAAGTGGACGCGAAGTCCATGACGCGAAGTCCGGAAAGCAATAAACTTACTAGGGCGAAGCCCGTGGAAAGCGGTAAAGTGGACGTGAAGTCCATGGACGCGAAGCCGGAAAGCAATAAAGTTACTAGGCTGAAGCCCGTGAAGCAGTAAAGTTACTAGGTCGAAGCCCGTGAAAAACGGTAAGTGGACGCGAAGTCCGGAAAGGAATAAAGTTACTAGTGTCGAAACCCGTGGAAGCAGTAAAGTTACTATGCCGAAATCCGTGGAAAGCAGTAAAGTTACTAGGTCGAGCCCGTGGAAAATGGTAAAGTGGCGCGAAGTCCATGGACGCGAAGTCCGGAAAGCAATAAAATTACTAAGCCGAAGCCCGTAGAAAGCAGTAAAGTTACTAGGCCGAAACCCGTGGAAAGCGGTAAAGTTTACTAGCCGAAGCCCGTGGAAAACGTAAAGTGGACGCGAAGTCCGGAAAGCAATAAAGTTAATAGGCCGAAGCCCGTGGAAAGTAGTAAAGTGGACGCGAAGTACATGGACACGAAGTCCGGAAAGCAATAACGTTACTAGGCTGAAGCCCGTGGAAAGCAGTAAAGTTACTAGGTCAAAGCCCGTGGAAAACTGTAAAGTGGACGCAAGTCCATGGACGCGAAGTCCGGAAAGGAATAAAGTTACTAGGTCGAAACCTGTGGAAAGCAGTAAAGTTACTAGGTCGAAGCCTGTGGAAAATGGTAAAGTGCACGCGAGGTCCAGAAAGCAATAAAGTTACTAGGCCGAAGCCCATAGAAAGCAGTAAAGTTACTAGGTCGAAGCCCGTGGAAAACGGTAAAGTGGACGTGAAGTCCATGGACGCGAAGTCCGGAAAGGAATAAAGTTACTAGGTCAAAACCCGTGGAAAGCAGTAAAGTTACTATGCCGAAGTCCGTGGAAAGCAGTAAAGTTACTAGGTCGAAGCCCGTGGAAAATGGTAAAGTGGGCGCGAAGTCCATGGACGCGAAGTCCGTAAAGCAATAAAGTTACTAGGCCGAAGCCCGTAGAAAGCAATAAAGTTACTAGGCCGAAACCCGTGGAAAGCGGTAAAATTACTAGGCCGAAGCCCGTGGAAAACGGTAAAGTGGACGCGAAGTCCGGAAAGCAATAAAGTTAATAGGCCGAAGCCCGTGGAAAGTAGTAAAGTGGACGTGAAGTACATGGACACGAAGTCCGGAAAGCAATAACGTTACTGGGGCTGAAGCCCGTGGAAAGCAGTAAAGTTACTAGGGTCGAAACCCATGGAAAACGGTAAAGTGGACGCAAAGTCCATGGACGCGAAGTCCGGAAGGGATAAAGTTACTAGGTGTCAAACCGTGGAAAGCAGTAAAGTTACTAGGTCGAAGCCCGTGGAAAATGGTAAAGTAGACGCAAAGTCATGGACGCGAAGTCCGAAAGCAATAAAGTTACTAGGCCGAAGCCCGTAGAAAGCAATAATTTTACTAGCCGAAACCCGTGGAAAGCGGTAAAATTACTAGGCCGCGCCCGTGGAAAACGATAAAGTTACTAGGCCGAAGCCCGTGGAAAACGGTAAAGTGGACGCGAAGTCCATGGACGCGAAGTCCGGAAAGGATAAAGTTACTAGGTCGAAACCCGTGGAAAGCAGTAAATTTACTATGCCCGAAATCCGTGGAAAGCAGTAAAGTTACTAGGTCGAAGCCCGTGGAAAATGGTAAAGTGGCGCGAAGTCCATGGACGCGAAGTCCGGAAAGTAATAAATACACTAAGCCGAAGCCCGTAGAAAGCAGTAAAGTTACTAGGCCGAAACCCGTGGAAAGCGGTAAAGTTACTAGGCCGAAGCCCGTGGAAAACGTAAAGTGGACGCGAAGTCCGGAAAGCAATAAAGTTAATAGCCGAAGCCCGTGGAAGTAGTAAAGTGGTCGCGAAGTACATGGACACGAAGTCCGAAAGCAATAACGTTACTAGGCTGAAGCCCGTGGAAAGCAGTAAAGTTACTAGGTCAAAGCCCGTGGAAAACTGTAAAGTGGACGCAAAGTCCATGGACGCGAAGTCCGGAAAGGAATAAAGTTACTAGGTCGAAACCTGTGGAAAGCATAAAGTTACTAGGTCGAAGCCCGTGCAAAATGGTAAAGTGCATGCGAGGTCCGGAAAAGTAATAAAGTTACTAAGCCCGAAGCCCATAAAGCAGTAAAGTTACTAGGTCGAAGCCCGTGGAAAACGGTAAAGTGGACGTGAAGTCCATGGACGCGAAGTCCGGAAAGGAATAAAGTTACTAGGTCAAAACCCGTGGAAAGCAGTAAAGTTACTATGCCGAAGTCCGTGGAAAGCAGTAAAGCTAATAGGTCGAAACCCGTGGAAAATGGTAAAGTGGGCGCGAAGTCCATGGACGCGAAGTCCGTAAAGCAATAAAGTTATTAGGCCGAAGCCGGTAGAAAGCAATAAAGTTACTAGGCCGAAACCCGTGGAAAGCGGTAAAGTGGACGCAAAGTCCATGGACGCGAAGTCCGGAAAGGAATAAAGTTACTAGGTCGAAACCCGTGGAAAGCAGTAAAGTTACTAGGTCGAAGCCCGTGGAAAATGGTAAAGTGGACGCAAAGTCATGGACGCGAAGTCCGGAAAGCAATAAAGTTACTAGGCCGAACCCCGTGGAAAGCGGTAAAATTACTAGGCCGAAGCCCGTGGAAAACGATAAAGTTACTAGGCCGAAGCCCGTGGAAAACGGTAAAGTGGACGCGAGGTCCATGGACGCGAAGTCCGGAAAGCAATAAATTTACTAGGGCGAAACCCGCGGAAAGCAGTAAAGTTACCAGGCCGAAGCCCGTGGAAACGGTAGTGTTACTAGGCCGAAGCCCGTGGAAAACGGTAAAGTGGATGCGAAGTCCATGGACGCGAAGTCCGGAAAGCAATAAGTTACCAGCCGAAGCCCGTGAAAGCCGTAAAGTTACTAGGCCGAAACCCGTGGAAAACGGTAAAGTTACCAGGCCGAAGCCCGTGGAAAATGTAAAGTGGACGCGAAGTCCATGGACGCGAACTCCCGAAAGCAATAAAGTTACTAGGCCGATGCCCGTGGAAAGTAGTAAGTTACTAGCCGAAGCCCGTGAAATTAGTAAAGTGGACGCGAAGTACATGGACACGAAGTCCATAAAGCAATACGTTACTAGGCTGAAGCCCGTGGAAAGCAGTAAATTTACTAGGTCAAAGCCCGTGGAAAACTGAAATGGACGCAAAGTCCATGGACGCGAAGTCCGGAAAGGAATAAAGTTACTAGGGTCGAAGCCCGTGGAAAATGGTAAAGTGCACGCGATGTCCGAAAGCAATAAAGTTACTAGGCCGAAGCCCCATAGAAAGCAGTAAAGTTACTATGTCGAGCGAAGCGTGGAAAACGGTAAAGTGCGTGAAGTCCATGGACCGCGAAGTCCGGAAAGGAATAAGTTACTAGGTCAAACTGTGGAAAGCAGTAAAGTTACTATGCCGAAGTCCGTGGAAAGCTGTAAAGTTACTAGATCGAAGCCCGTGGAAAATGGTAAAGTGGGCGCGAAGTCCATGGACGCGAAGTCCGAAAAGCAATAAGTTACTAGGAGCCGAAGCCCGTAGAAAGCAGTAATTTACTAGGCCGAAACCCGTGGAAAGCGGTAAAATTACTAGGCCGAAACCCGTGGAAAACGATAAAGTTACTAGGCCGAAGCCCGTGGAAAACGGTAAAGTGGACGCGAAGTCCATGGACGCGAAGTCCGGAAAGGAATAAAGTTACTAGGTCGAAATCCGTGGAAAGCAGTAAAGTATATAGGTCGAAGCCCGTGGAAAATGGTAAAGTGGGCGCGAAGTTCGTAAAGCATAAAGTTACTAGGGCCCGAAGCCCGTAGAAAGCAATAAAGTTACTAGGCCGAAACCCGTGGAAAGCGGTCAAAATACTAGGCCGAAGCCCGTGGAAAATGGTAAGTGGACGCGAAGTCCGGAAAGTAATAAAGTTAATAGGCCTAAACCCGTGGAAAGTAGTAAAGTGGACGTGAAGTACATGGACACGAGTCCGGAAAGCAATAACGTTACTGGGCTTAGCCCGGGAAAGCAGTAAAGTTACTAGGTCGAAACCGTGGAAAAGGTAAAGTGGACGCAAAGTCCATGGACGCGAAGTCCGGAAAGTGAATAAAGTTACTAGGTCGAAACCCGTGAAAGCAGTAAAGTTACTAGGTCGAAGCCCGTGGAAAATGGTAAAGTGGACGCAGTCATGGACGCGAAGTCCGGAAAGCATAAAGTTACTAGGGCCGAAGCCCGTGGAAAGCGTAAAATTACTAGGCCGAAGCCCGTGGAAACGATAAAGTTACTAGCCGAAGCCCTGGAAAATGGTAAAGTGGACGCGAGGTCCATGGACGCGAAGTCCGGAAAGCAATAAATTTACTAGGGCGAAGCCCGCGGAAAGCAGTAAAGTTACCAGGCCGAAGCCCGTGGAAAACGGTAAAGTTACTAGGCCGAAGCCCGTGGAAAACGTAAAGTGGATGCGAGTCCATGGACGCGAAGTCCGGAAAGCAATAGTTTACCAGGCCGAACCCGTGGAAGCCGCAAAGTTACTAGGCCCGAAACCCGTGGAAAAACGGTAATGTTACCAGGCCGAAGCCCGTGGAAAATGTTAAAGTGGACGCGAAGTCCATGGACGCGAACTCCGGAAAGCAATAAAGTTACTAGGCCGATGCCCTTGGAAAGTAGTAAGTTACAAGCCGAAGCCCGTGGAAAGTAGTAAAGTGGACGCGAAGTACATGGACACGAAGTCCATAAAGCAATAACGTTACTAGGCTTGAAGCCCGTGGAAAGCAGTAATTTACTAGGTCAAAGCCCGTGGAAAACTGTAAAGTGGACGCAAAGTCCATGGACGCGAAGTCCGGAAAGGAATAAAGTTACTAGGTCGAAGCCCGTGGAAAATGGTAAGTGCACGCGAGGTCCGGAAAGCGATAAAGTTACTAGCCGAAGCCCATAGAAAGCAGTAAAGTTACTAGTCGAAGCCCGTGGAAAACGGTAAAGTGGACGTGAAGTCCATGGACGCGAAGTCCGGAAAGGAATAAGTTACTAGGTCAAAACCTGTGGAAAGCAGTAAAGTTACTATGCCGAAGTCCGTGGAAGCTGTAAAGTTACTAGATCGAAGCCCGTGGAAAATGGTAAAGTGGGCGCGAAGTCCATGGACGCGAGTCCGTAAAGCAATAAAGTTACTAATGCCGAAGCCCGTAGAAAGCAATAAGTTACTAGGCCGAAACCGTGGAAAGCGGTAAAATTACTACTAGGCCGAAGCCCGTGGAAAACGGTAAAGTGGACGCGAAGTCCGTAAGCAATAAAGTTAATAGGCCTAAGCCGTGGAATAGTAGTAAAGTGGACGTGAAGTACATGGACACGAAGTCCGGAAAGCAATAACGTTACTGGGCTGAAGCCCGTGGAAAGCAGTAAAGTTCTAGGTCGAAACCCGTGGAAACGGTAAAGTGGACGCAAAGTCCATGGACGCGAAGTCCGGAAGGAATAAAGTTACTAGGTCGAAACCCGTGGAAAGCAGTAAAGTTACTAGGTCGAAGCCCGTGGAAAATGGTAAAGTGGACGCAAAGTCATGGACGCGAAGTCCGGAAAGCAATAAAGTTACTAGGCCGAAGCCCGTAGAAAGCAGTAATTTTACTAGGCCGAAACCCGTGGAAAGCGGTAAATTACTAGGCCGAGCCCGTGGAAAACGATAAAGTTACTAGGCCGAAGCCCGTGGAAAACGGTAAAGTGGACGCGAAGTCCATGGACGCGAAGTCCGGAAGGAATAAAGTTACTAGGTCGAATCCGTGGAAAGCAGTAAAGTTAATAGGTCGAAGCCCGTGGAAAATGTAAAGTGGGCGCGAAGTTCGTAAAGCAATAAAGTTACTAGG